>NC_067439.1:18790295-18957592 GCF_009764475.1 Pristis pectinata | reverse complement strand
GACAGTCGATGATGAGCCCATGATGATTGCTTCACCCAAGATTTAAGCCCCTATTTTGTTCTTCATGTGTCCGCTGGTAACCGGGCTCCATTTTGATCAACAACCTTCAACCTCCACCCTCTGCTTCCTACCTCCGAGCCAATCTTGAATCCAGCTAACCAGCTCTCCCTGGATTCCATCGGCCGTAACCTTCCTGACCAGCCTACCTTGTGGGACCTTGTCGAAGGCCTTGCTGAAGTCCAAATAGACAACATCCACTGCCCTCCCCTCATCTGCCTTTTTGGTTACATCTTCAAAAAACTCTAAAAGTTTTGTCAAACACGATCTTCTACCCACAAACCACGCTGACTGCTCCGAATCAGAACCTGTCTATCTAAATGCTGGTGGGTTCTGTCCCTCAGAATTCTCTCCAGTAACTTCCCCACTACTGACAGCAGGCTGACCGGCTTCTCGTTCCCTGGCTTGTCCTTCTTAAATAATGGTAAAGCATAAGCCACCTTCCAGTCTTTGGGAATTTCACCAGTGGCTAACAACGAAGCCAATACCTCCACAAGGATGTCTGCAATTTCTCCTCCAGACTCCCACAAAATCCGATGATGCACTCGGTCAGGCCATGGGGATTTATCCACCTTAATGTGCTGTAAGGCTGCAAATACCTCCTCCCTTGTGATATGAATGTGCTCCAAAACAACTCTACTTGTTTCCCTTATCTCTTGAGAAACCATGATTCTCTCCTCTGTAAACGCTGAGGAGAAATATTTGTTAAAAATCCCACCCATCTCCTGTGGCTCAAGACATAGGCAGCCCTGCTGATCTCTGACGGGACCTACTCTTTCCCCATCCACCCTTTTACCCTTCATATAGGTATAGAACCTCTTGGGATTTACCTTTACCTTACCTGCCAGATCCATCTCATACCCTCACTCTGCCCTCCTGGTTTCCCTCTTAAGTGCACCCCAACCTAACTTCCTAAACCCAATGTATGTATCCTTCTTTTTCTTGACCAGAGCCTCAATCTCTCTCATCAGCCAAGGTTCCCTAAACTTCCAAACTTTACCCTTCACCTGAACAGGAACATGCTGCTCCTGGACTCTTGATATCACACTCTTAAGAGCCTCCCACTAGCTATTTCTTTCTTTCTCATGGAACACACTCACCCGATCTGCTTGATCCTTCCTAATTGCCACAAATTAGCCCTGCTCCATTTAGTACCCTAACCAGTGGACCTGTCCAATCCGTTACATCGCTGTATTAAGACTTACAGAATTCTGGTCACGAGAGCCAAAGTGCTCCTTGACTGCCACTTCTGTTACCTGTCCTGCCTCAGTCCCTGAGAGAGGTTCAGAATTCCACCCTCCCGAGTAGAGACCTCTGCATATTGACTCAGGAAAACTTTCCTGAACACGTTTCCCAAATTCCACCCCATCCAGACCTTTAACACTCTGGGTCATCCAGTCAGTATCATGGATATTAAAATCTCCCACAAATACAACCCTATTATTCTGACAACTGTGAGCAATTTCTTGACACATCTGCTCCTCAAGTTCCTGCTGACTATTGAAAGGGTCTAAAGTACAGCCCCACTAGTTTGACCCTCCCCTTCTTGTTTCTAAGTTCTACCCATTTGGCCTCACTGGATGATCCCCCAAGAATGTCATCTCCAAGTACTGTTGTTATGTCCTCCCTCATCAGGAAGGAAACAACACCTCCCCGCTTATCTGGACCTTTAGACACTGATAGCATCAGTATCCTGGAATATTGAGCTGCTGTTCCCTTAGCCATGTTTCTGTGGGATACTGTTTGCTCTCAGATTTTGTTACTTTATGAGTCATTGTGAGGCCTTTTCAACTTCTTGTCCATCAGGAGGAGAGGCAGAGAGCACGCAAACAGGACCTTTTCTCCAACCTGTCCATGTCGACCAAGATGCCGAACTAAGCAAGTCCCACTTGTCCACGTGTGGCCCATATCCCTCTGTAAACCTAACGCTGAACTTGAATTGCCTTCAGCAGTGGGGTCAAGACTGGCCTGAATTGGTTGCAGTGGGATGGAATCAAGCACCCATCCCCACCCTCCCACAGTTCTGACAAAGAGACCTTTGATGTAAAACATGAACTCTTTCACTTCCCACAGACGTTGTCTGACCCGAGTGTTTCCAGCATTTGTCTGCATTTATTTCAGATTTACAACATCTGCAGTTTCTTTATTTTGAGTTTTGTTAAGTATCCTGCCTCCGATTGTACCTCCAACATAATGTTCAAGGAACCCGTCTCGCCAGCATTCAATGAACTTACATCCTCAAGGCCACATCTGCCAATTTGATTTCCCAGCCAACAAGGAGTTAACACAGGAGACACAAGAGACTGCAGATGCTGGAATGTGGAGCAACACACAAACTGCTGGAGGAATTCTGTGGGTCGAGCAGCATCTGTGGAGGGAAATGGACAGTCGACGATTATCCCGTGATGATTGATTTACCTGAGTTTACAGCCCTTATTTTCTTCTTGCTCTGTCCAACAGGGGGACTGACAGTTTTCTTCTTTCCTTTCCAATTACCCCTGAAAACGATTCCACTCACTGATACTTCATGTTCTTTTCTTCCCAGAGACCTGATGCCGTTATGTTGTCAGACCGACCCTGTTCCTTCCTGTTGGTGAATCTGCCAACCGCTCTGTGACACTAATAAACACTCCGGGTATTCAGCTCTTTACCTTGTGAACAGACCTCTGTAATGTCCAGTAGACCAGCCCCTCTTGGTACTGCTAATTTATCAAACTTGTGGGTGGCACAGTGGGACAGCAGGTAGTGCCGCTGCCTCACGGCTCCGAAGACAGAAGTTTGAACCTGACTTCTGGTGCTGTCTGTGTGGAGTTTGCACCTTATCCCTGTGACCGCATGGGTATCCTCCCACATCCAAAGACGTGCAGGTTGGAAAGTTAATTGACTCCGGTAAAAAGTGTGTAGGTGAATGGTAGAATCTGGTGAAAGATGATGGGAATATGGGGAGAATAAAAAAACGGAATAACGTAAATGAGCGCTTGATGGTCAGCATGGAGTTGGTGGGCCGAAGGGCCTGTTTCCATACTGTGTTACTCTGTGACACAATTGAAAAACATGTAGCAGGAAGAGCAAGGAACCAACACAGCACAACATGGAGGCAAGAGT
This sequence comes from Pristis pectinata, assembly GCF_009764475.1. Taxonomy (NCBI): domain Eukaryota; kingdom Metazoa; phylum Chordata; class Chondrichthyes; order Rhinopristiformes; family Pristidae; genus Pristis; species Pristis pectinata. The sequence goes on along the minus strand of NC_067439.1, from coordinate 18,954,430 downwards.
GTAGTTTGAGGGCGGTGAGTGTGTGGAACGAGCTGCTGAGGAAACTGTAAAGTTGGGATCCATTACAACGTTTCAGAGAGATTTGGACAGGTTCATGGATAGGAAAGGTTGAGAAGGACATGGGCCAAATGCAGGCAAATGGGACAGGTTCAGTTGGGCAATTTGGTCAGCATGGGTAATTTAGGCCGAAGGGCCTGTTTCCGTGCTGGATAAATATACGGATGCAGGACTGAACATGTGAGACGACAGAGAACAAGATGAGGGCGGTTTGCAACAGAAACTGTTCCCAAAGAATAAACATTGTTTATTTCAGTAATTTATTAATGAGAGTCAGTGGATATTTCAGCCCCAGCTTTATCTCGTCTCTGATCTTACTCTGTGTCCCTGCATAAATAAATGGGTTCACGCAGGAACACAAGAACTGAAGCACGTACCCGCTTTCTTCCAGAGGGAAAATTGAGTCACTGAAATTGGAGCCTGAAAAGTAAGTGATGCCGGTAATGCGAATGTAGAGGAAAGTTATCAGTTCCAGTAGCCACAAGAGGATGAAGATACCCGAGATACTGAGGAGCAGGACGATAGACTACCGGCGGCTGTCCATCTCCGGTCGCTCTGTCTCTCACTGTTCCCACCACCCTGGAGTCTCCTGCGGATTCTAATGGCCCTTAAAATGTGCCTGATGATTAGGAAATTGAGCAGCAATATTAGAACAAATGGCAGACAAGGGGTTAAAATGCTGTCAATCCAGTCAAATGCTATCCAGCCAGGTGAGGTATAACATGCTGACTTAACTTTGCACGGTGTGGGCTCAGTTTTATGAGGAGGTTCATACACTAAATAGAGAAATACATTTATGAAACAGCTCAGGGCAGTAACCATTCCGATCACCACAACCGCCGTTCGCTCCGTGCAATATTTCGTTTTCAATTTTTGGCAGCAAATAACTACAAAGCGATAAAGGGTGAACATCACCGTCACCCAGACAGAACAGTCTCTTACGGCGTAACCTGATTCAAGTTTCACACTGCAGGCCGGAGCGATGTTGAAGAAACTGGACGGGAAAGTGATGGGAACAATTCGGATTAATATCACGCCCGTGATAATGACCAGGAGATCCGTCACCGCCATCGACAGCAGGTAGACAGTGATACATCTGGAGAGAACACATCGTCTGCGAAACATTACCCCAATCACGGCCAAGTTAGCTGCAATAGAGGAAGACAGAGGGAGTGAGTGTGTGTTAGTTATTTTGTGTGTGGGGGGCGGGGATGGGGATTGTGTATGAGTTCGTGGTATGGGAATACACGTGTGTGTGTCTTTATGTGTGGTGTGTTATGTGCATATGTGTTGTTTGCTAATCTGTTTTGATTTTCTGTTTGTGGGGTGCGGGGTGTGTTTTTTGTGAGTGTTGTGTATTTTCTGTGTGTGGCGTCTATGTTTTTGAATGTGTGTAGTGTGTGGTGTATTTTTTGATCTTTGAATGTGTGTGTGACAATGAATAAAACAATTGGAACTCAGGTACAATTGTACTTGTTGGTATTCAGGGCGACTTTTATTGCTTTGACTCTTGGAACTGAGTTGACAGACAGTTACCCCACTTAGGATTCTATCATGTGAGTAACTGCCCTGTGATGTTGCAAAACACTTCAGTTTGGATCTTACCAGAGACTCTGTCTCTGGATAGAAACCAGGAAAAGAACATTATCTTCCACTGAAAACTTCAACACAATCAATACTGCTGCTATCATGTTGTTCGCCATCTCTTCCCACATAACATAAAATTCTGATAAAAGCTCCTTTTTCTATGAGTTTCACACCATCCAATATTTCTCCCTCTGGTACAACAATGCCATCGACCTCTCCTCTTGTGAAGTCACACAGGTAGATGTTTGGAACTCACTTCCTGAAAGCGATATATGCATATTTAAACCATATTTGGATGTGTATTTGAAAAGCGCTATAGACATGGTGCTGAAAACTGGGATGAGGCTTTTTCCACTGGCACAGAGACAGTGCACCAACTGGCCCAACATTGTTAATCTTCAGAACTCAATGTTAAATCACAGATCACTGCGGCAAAGCTGCGCTCCCTCGGATGTCCCTTTCATATGCACGTCTTCATCCACCAAACCAATTCTGTATTTCACTCCGCTCCCTCCCCACATGCACCACTAGTGATCTGGTTTGTCTAATCTACATGTAGTTTAAGATAACCCACAATTTTCCTCCTTCACCAAGAACACCAATATCAAGCCCTATTACACCATGCACTCTTTCTCTTGCCTCCACTTGTTTGAGCTAAAATTCTGTCAATCTGAATTCATCAATGACCGATCTTCCACATTGCACTCTCCATAAATTCACTTTCATCGCCACTCTGCAGCCAGTACATTGAATCACAAAATCTCCAGTTAAAATACCCATCCTACACTTACTGACCGACTGGGACCTCAGTTCCACTCTTTCAACATTCTCATGCTGTTTTCTGAACACAACACGTACTGTTTTAAACTTCTTAGTGTAAATTTGGTGTCAACTTTTGCATGAAACTGTTCATACAAGTGCCACAAGAAAAGAAATTGTTTCCATTATAGTTCGATGTTTATCATCAGAACGAGAAGAGATGATATAATAGGTCGGAAAACCATTGAAGATTAGAATTAGCAAAGTAGAAATTGGACTGCAAATTCTGATGAAATGCACTCTCTAGAAATAAAATTTAAAAGGAATAAAATATTCAATTGAAATGGTACAACCATGGGAGAAAACAGTGAAAGGGTATTAATGATACTGGGAGAATAGAAAAGGGGTAAAAATCTACAACTGACAGAAAGTAACAATCCCAGTAAACACAGCACTGATGCAACATTTCACAACATTTTGCAGATTGATAATTAACACCAATACTTTACCAGGAATGCCGATGACTGCAATGATGGAATAGCAAATGGCCAACCCCAGGATTTGTGCAACTCCATGCATTGCTGTTTAACACTTGAAGCACACAACACACTGCATTCACAGCCTGTTATACTTATACCTAACATCATTCATCAGGGAGCAGATGAGGAAGACATCTTTGTTTTTAATGCTAATTTCATTAATTGAAACAAACAACTAAAAGCAGCACATGTCAGCAATTGTTTTGATGAATAAATGTGTGCATTGTGTCATCCTTCTTCCATTACTTCCAAAAAATATAATAAAATTCTTAAAGGGTGGATGGAATGGGTGAAAGCTGCCTTTGGCCCATTGAGCACAGCAACCTGGAATAAGCTGTTTTTGGCATTAAAAATGAGCAGACACATTGCATTTAGCTGGGGGAATAATCAAAGTAGAAGTTGAGTTTATTGTCATCTGCACATGTCCATGTGTGCACGGGTGCAATGAAAAATTTAATTGCTACAGCATCACAGGCACATAGCATCAGATCAGCAGTGTTCACAAGAGGGGCATAAATTAAACACAATTTTTACAAGAAACAGCATAATTGGGAAAAGAAATGTCCATTTTATTGCATATTGAAGAAGTGTCATGGTGTTAGTAAACTCTCGTGATGAGGGTTGTGTCGGTTGGTTAAAGAATCAAATGGTTGATGTTGTTCCTGAACCTTGTGCTGTGGGACTTCAGGCTTCTGCACCTCCTGCCCAATGGTAGCTACGAGAAGATGGCATGGCCCGGATGGTGGGGATCTTTGATGATGGATGTTGCCTTCTTGAGGCAGTGCCTCCTGTAGATATTACCGATGGTGGGGAGGGATGTTCCCGTCATGTATTGTGCAGAGTCCACCACTCTCTGCAGATTCTTATGCTACTGCACATTCCAGTTGCCATTCAGACCATAATGCAACCAGTCAGGAAACTTTCAACAGTACGTATGAAGAGGTTTGTTTGATTGGCGCATGTTCACCCTCCATACCCTTCCTGAAATCAACAATCCTTTCTTGAGTTCTCCTGACACTGAGTGAGAGGTTTTGTTGTGGCTCCACTCAACCAGGTGTCCTATCTTACTCCGGTAAACTGACTCATCAGCACCTTTGATTCGTCCAACAACAGTGCAGTTGTTGGCGAATTTGTATATGGAGCTGTGCTTAGCCACACAGTCATGTGTGTACAGAGAGTAGAGCAGGGGGCTAAGCACACAGCCTCGAGGTGCACCTGTGCTGATGGTCAGCAAGGAGGAGATGTTGTTACCAATCCTCACTGACTGAGGTCTGCCGATGAGAAAGTCGAATATCCAGTTGCAGAGGGAGGCACAGAGGCCCAGGTCTTAAAGCCTGATGATGAGTTTGGATGGGATGATTGTATTGAACACCGAGCTGTAGTCGATGAACAGCAGCCTGACGTATGTGTTCCTTTTGTCCAGATGGTCCAGAACAGAGTGAAGAGCCAGAGGAATCACACCCACTGTAGTTATGTTCTGGTGGAAGGCAAACTGAAGCAGATCCAGGTCATCTCTGAGGCACCTCTCAAAGCACTTCATTATGGTTGATGTAAGCACATCAGACTGCAGTCATTGAGGCAGGTCACCACGCTGTTCTTGGACAGTGGTACAATGGATGACTTTTCCAAGCAGATGGGAACCGCAGACCACAGAAGACAGAGGTTGAATATGTCCATAAACACTACAGCCAGTCAGTCAGCACAGATCTCTGGTACTCGACCAGGTATGCCGTCTGGACCAGATGCCTCTCGTGGATCCACGCTGTTGAAGGATGCCCGAAGGTCAGCCTCAGAGAGTAAGATGTGGGGGGAATCTGGAGATGTACGGGGCTCATGTGGGTGTATCATAGATCCCCCTATCAAAGCATGCATAAAAGGCATTGAGCACATCTAGGAATGATGGGTCGTTGCCACTTATGCTGCCTGATCTCATTTTGCAGGAAGTTATATTGTGCAAGCCCTGCCACAGCTGTAGAGCATCCATCTGTGATTCCAGTTTAGTCCAGAATTGCCTCATTGCACTTGCAAAGGCTGACTGGAGGTCATTCCTGGATTTCTTAAATGACTCTGCATCGCCAGCCCTAAACACCACAGATCTAGCCCTCAGCGGGTTACAAATCTCCAGGTACATCCAGGGCTTCTGGTTGGGGAAGACTCGGAATGTTTTTGTGGGTACACACTCGTCCACGCATGTCCTTTTGAAGTTGGTGACGACCGTGGCAGATTCATTTAGGTCCACTGACGAATCCTCGAACATGGTCCAGTCCACAGACTCGAAGCAATCTCGAATTCGCTTCTCCGCCTCTGCCGTCCAGCTCTTCATCGTCCTCTTCACCGGTGCCGCCCTCTTCAGTCTCTTTCTGTACGCAGGCAGAAGAAGCACAGCCAGGAGGTCGGATTTACCAAAGTGCGGGCGAGGAATGGAGCTGTCGGCGTTCTTGATGGTGGTACAGCAGTGGTCGAGTGTTTTGAGTCCTCTAGTGTTGCAGGTGATGTGTTGATAGTAGTTCGGCAGAGACTTCTTCATGCTCACATGATTAAACTCTCCCGCCACGATGTGACAGGCGTCGGGGTACGCCCCATCATTCTTGTTGATTACAGCACTCAGTTCCTCAGGTGCCAGCTTAATGTCTGCCTGAGGTGGGATGTAGACTGCAGTCAGGAACGGCGGTGAACTTCTGTGGTTTAGCACTTCACTGTCAGATGTTCCAGGTCGGGGGAGCATGAATGGGACAAGACCGCCACGTCCTTACACCACGACGAGTCTATCATAAAGTAGACACTGCCCTCTTTTCTCTTACCCGACGCTGCCGGCTGGTCCTTGTGGTGGATCATAAAACCCTCGGTCTGGAGCGCTGTGTCAGGAGAGTTGGGAGTGAGCCATGTCTCTGTGAAACCAAGTACACAGCAGTCCCTCATGTCCCTCTGATAAAGCAACCTCTATCAGAGCTCCTCAATCTTGTTTACTAATGACTGTACATTCGCCAGGAGGATTGCAGGGGGAGGGTGGTGTCTTAGGACACTTTGCATCTGTCTTGAATTGAGTGAGTGTCAAAGAAAAAGAAACAAAACTTCGGAGACTTCGTGGACTTCGCTTAGGTGGACCTCGGGGCAGTTCAGTTTTTATTTTTTACCCTTTTTATTAGGGTTTTAGGTATAAGTCTTAGTTTTTAATTGGGTTGTAATTTATTAGGGTTAGTGTTTTTATAAGGTACTTTTACAAGGGTGTAAAAGTTTTACGTGGTAGAGTTGGGGGCTGGACTGCGCAGGCGCGGCGCGGGCAGTTTATAAAGCCAACCGCCATATCCAGGGGGCAGCGTCGGATCGGGCAGCAGAGTGAGAGGGATCAGAGTGTTTTGGGCTTTGTCTCAAGGGGCTTCGGCGTAAAGGGGAGAGGAAAGGTAGGTGACTAGAGTTAAGTAAGGGGTATGAGTGCGGTTTCCTGTACTCAGTGTCAGATGTGGGAGTTCCCGGAGTCTCCCTGCCTTCGGGAGGGCTACATCTGCACCTGGTGTGTCGAGCTCTAGCTCCTGAGGGATCGTGTTAGGGAACTGGAGATGCAGTTGAATGACCTACGTCTGGTTAAGGAGAGTATGGAGGTGATAGAGCAGAGTTATAGGCAGGTGGTCACGCCGGGGCCATCGGAATCAGGCATTTGGGTCACAGTCAGGAGGGAGAAGGGAAAGTGGAAGGGAAGAAGTCAGGTACTAGAGAGTACCCCTGTGGCTGTACCCCTTGACAATAAGTACTCCTGCTTGAGTACTGCTGGGCGAGACAGCCTACCTTGGGGGAAGCAACAGTGGCAGTGTCTCTGGCACAGAGCCTGGCCCTGTGGCTCAGATGGGTAGGGAAGGAGTGAGGAGGACACTAGTGATAGGGGACTCCATAGTTAGGTGGGCAGACAAGCGATTCTGTGGACGCAGGAAAGAAACTCGGAAGGTAGTTTGCTTCCCAGGTGCCAGGGTCCGGGATGTTTCGGATCGCGTTGAAGATATCCTTAAGGGGGAGGGAGAACAACCAGAGGTCGTGGTACATATTGGTACCAACGACATAGGTAGGGAAAGGAATGAGGTCCTGAAAAGAGACTATAGAGAATTAGGAAGGAAGTTGAGAAGATGGACTTCAAAGGTAGTAATTTCCGGATTACTGCCTGTGCTAAGCGACAGTGGGGATCGGAACAGAATGGGGAGGAGGTTAAATGCGTGGTCGAGGGATTGGAATAAGGAGCAGGGATTCAGTTTTCCTGGATCATTGGGGTCTCTTTTGGGGCAGGTATGACCTGTTCAAAGAGGACGGGTTGCACTTGAATCCCAGGGGGACAAACATACTGGCGGGGAGGTTTGCTAAGCTTCTGGGGAGAGTTCAAACTAGAATTGTTGGGGGGTGGGATCCGTACTGGAGAGACTAGGGAAGAGGTGTTTGGTTGTCAAATAGAGGAGGCTAAGAGTAGGTACCATGGGCAGGTGATGGAGACGGGACATGTTCAGACAGATAGATGTGTCTATTTTAACGCAAGGAGTGTTGTGAACGAAGCGGATGAGTTTTGAGCTTGGATCGATACTTGGAGCTATGATGTGGTGGCCATTACGGAGACTTGGATGTCTCCGGGGCTGGAATGGTTGATTCAAGTGCCGGGTTTTAGATGTTTCAGGAAGGACAGGGAGGGAGTCAAGAGAGGTGGAGGAGTGGCACTGTTGATCAGAGATAGTGTCACGGCTGCGGAAAAGGTGGACGTTGTGGTCGGATTGTCTACAGAGTCTCTGTGGGTGGAGGTTAGGAACAGGAAGGGCTCGATATCTTTGCTGGGTGTTTGTTATAGGCTGTCCAATAGTGACTGGGTTATTGAGGTGCAGATAGGGAAGCAGATCCTAGAAAGGTTTGGGAACAACAGAGTTGTGGTGATGGGAGATTTTAATTTGCCAAACATCGATTGTTATCTCCAGACAGTGAGGGGTTTAGATGGGGTGAAGTTTGTTAGGTGTGTTCAAGAAGGGTTCTTGACACAGTATATAGATATACCTACAAGAGGAGAGGCTGTGCTTGATTGGATATCGGGAAATGAACCTGGTCAGGTGTCAGATCTCTCAGTGGGTGAACATTTTGGTGATAGTGATCATAATTCTATCTCCTTTACGTTAGCACTGGAGAGGGATAGGAACAGACAGACCAGAAAACTGTTTACTTGGAGTAAAGGGAATTATGAGGCTCTCAGGAAGGAAATTGGAAGATTAAGTTGGGAACAGATGTTCTCTGGGAAAAATACGGAGGATATGTGGCGAATATTCAGAGGATATTTGTGTGGAGCTCTGCATAGACATGTTCCGATGAGACAGGGGAGTCATGACTGCATACAGGGACTATGGTATATGAAGGCTATAATAAATGTAATCAAAAGGAAAAGAAAAGCATACAAAAGGTACAGAGAACTAGGGAATGTTAGAGATCTGGAAGAGTACAAGGCTAAAAGGAAGGAACTTAAGAAAGATATTAGGAGAACCAGAGGGGGACATGAGAAGGCCTTGGCGGGCAGGATCAAGGAATACCCCAAGGTGTTCTACAAGTATATGAAGAGTAAGAGGATGAGATGTGAAAGGATAGGGCCTATCAAGTGCAGCAGTGGGAAAGTGTTTATGGATACAGAAGAAATAGCGGAGGTACTAAATGAATACTTGCAGCAGCCTGAAAAGCTTGAGCATGCACATTTTGGGAAAAAGGAGGTGCTGAAACTTTGGAAAGCATTAAGTTAGATTAATCGCCAGGACCAGATGAGATGTGCCCCAGGTTGCTGTGGGAGGCGAGGGAGGAGATTGCAGAGCCTCTGACAATGATCTTTGCGTCCTCCATGGAGACGGGAGAGGTTCCGGAAGATTGGAGGGTTGCGGATGTTGTTCCCTTATTCAAGAAGGGGAGTAGGCATAGCCCAGGGAATTATAGACCAGTGAGTCTTACCTCAATGGTTGGTAAGCTGATGGAGAAGATCCTGAGATTCAGGATTTATGAACATTTGGAGAGGTATAATATGATTAGTAATAGTCAACATGGCTTTGTCAAGGGCGTGTCCTGCCTTACGAGCCTGATTGAATTTTTTGCGGATGTGACTGAGCACATTGATAAAGGGAGAGCAGTAGATATAGTGTATATGGCTTTCAGCAAGGTGTTTATTCAGGTACCCTATGCAAGGCTTATGGAGAAGGTGAGGAGACATGGGATCCAAGGGGGCATTGCAGTGTGGATCCAGAACTGGCTGGCCCACAGAAGGCAAAGAGTGGTTGTTGAAGGGTCATATTCTGCGTGGAGATCGGTGACCAGTGGTGTACCTCAGGGATCTGTACTGGGACCCTTACTCTTTGTGATTTTTATAAATGACCTGGATGAGGAAGTGGAGGGGTGTGTTAGTAAGTTCGCGGATGACACGAAGGTTGGAGGTGTTGTGGATAGTTTGGAGGGCTGTCAGATATTACAGAGGGACATAGATCCGACGCGAAGTTGGGCTGAGAAGTGGCAGATGCAGTTCAACCCAGATAAGTGTGAAGCGGTTCATTTTGGTAGGTCAAATAAGATGGCGGAATATAGTATTAATGGTAGGACTCTTGGCAGTGTGGAGGATCAGAGGGATAGTGGGATCGGAGTCCATAGGACTTTGAAAGCGGCTGTGCAGGTTGACTCTGTGGTTAAGAAGGCATATGGTGTATTGCCTTCATCAATAAGGGAATTGAATTTAGGAGCCGTGAGGTATTGTTGCAGCTATATAGGTCCCTGGTTGGACCCCACTTGGAGTACTGTGTTCATTTCTGGTCGCCTCACTACAGGAAAGATGTGGAAGCCATAGAGAGGGTGGAGAGGAGATTTACAAGGATGCTGCCTGGAATGCGGAGCATGCCTTATGAAAGCAGGTTGAGGGAACTCGGCCTTTTTTCCTTGGAGAGACGGAGGATGAGGGGGGACCTGATAGTCAGAGGCTTTTCCCCAGGGCTGAAATGGTGGCCACAAGAGGGCATAAGTTTAAGGTGCTGGTGAGTAGGTTTAGAGGAGATGGCAGGGGTACGTTTTTTACTAAGAGAGTGGTGAGTGCGTGGAATGGACTGCCGGCAACGGTGGTGGAGGCGGATACGATAGGGTCTTTCAAGAGACTGTTAGATCGGTAAATGGAGCTGAGTAAAATAGAGGGCTATGGGTAAGCCTAGTAATTTCTAAGGTAGGGACATGCTCGGCACAGCTTTGTGGGCCGAAGGGCCTGAAATGTGCTGTAGTTCTTATATGTTCTATGTTCCATGTTCTATCAGTTTAGAATGAATTGGGACAGGACACACAGTGTGACCGCAGTTAACAAAAATGAAAGGGGGACTGAAAGAAGACATTGATTGTTGATTAAAATTAGCAGTGACCTGGAGAATTGGGAGGATTCTGGAAACGTGTGAGGGGATTGATGGAGAGAGAAAGTAAAATATGAGAGTAAACCACAGAGTGAGGAAAACAAATTGTCCAACAGGTATGTAAAATGTAAAGATCAGCAACAGTAAATGTGGGTCCCGTACAGGCAGACAGGAGAATTATAAATGGACAATGCAAATGGTCAAGAATTTAAGCGAAGGCTTTGTAATTATTATAATGATAGAAGTCACAAAAATACATTTTGAAAGTCTGGGGAACCACACTTTCAGAGTGAGGGATTTTAAGAAATTGGGTTTTTGAAATAATAATACAAGAACAATTGGAACGAATCTGCTGGGCTTCATGGCCAATATCCAGGAAATTCAAAGCGATCTCTACAGAGAAGATGATTCCAATCGTTATAACCTTCCATTGACTGCAGAACCATCTCTTCAGACTGAAAGGTGACCGACGCATCTTCATTATTGTTGAAAATAGAGAAAGGAAAAGGAAGTTGATCACAGTTAGTCTGACGTCAGTGTGAGGGGGGAATGCTGGAACCTCCTGCTACAAATTGGGTCTGCAGGTTATGTGCAAAATCAAAACATGATTGGGAAAAATCAAAACAAATTTTAAAAAGGGGAATTGCAGTTGCCAAATCTATTGGAATATTTTGAAGCTGTAATTGGCTGGGCAGATAAACATAGACAATGGGTTTTAAAAATATTGTTATTTAAGGGTTTTTTAATTCAAAATTTGGGTTCGTGGGATTTGACAATCAAAGTTGTCGTAAACGATGACTCCTTGACTTCCCATTGACGCCGTCTGACCCAAGTGTTTCCGGCATTTTCTGCTTTTTTTTTTACAGATTTCCAGAATCTTCAGCTTTGTCTAATTTTGAATTCTGTATCTCTTCAAGTATTCTGCCTCCAGTTGCACCTCCAACATAATGTTCAAGGAACTATGTTCAATGAACTTACATCCTCAATGCCACATCTGCCAATTTGATTTGCCAGCCGACAAGGAGTTAACACAGGAGACACAAGAGACTGCAGATGCTGGAATGTGGAGCAACACAGAAACTGCTGGAGGAATTCTGTGGGTCGAGCAGCATCTGTGGAGGGAAATGGACCGTCAACGATGCGTCCCTGATGATTGCTTTACCCTAGATTTAAGCTCCAAATTTCCTCTTGATTTCTCTAAAGGGGTTTAGACAGTTTTCTTCTGTACTTTCCATTTACCCCCAAAAAAGAATTCCACTTACTAGTACTTCATGTTCCTTCCTTACCAGTGCCCTAAGGCCGTTGTGTTATCAGACCGACCCTGCTCCTTCCTCTTGGTGGATCTGCCAACCGCTCTGTGACACTAATAAATACTCCGGGATATTCAGCTCTCTTCCTTGTGATCATACCTCTGTAATGTCCAGTAGACCAGCCCCTCTTGGTACTGTTAATTCATCTAACTTGTTGCAAGTGTGCGGCACAGTGGGACAGCAGGTAGTGCTGCTGCTTCACGGCTCCAAAGACCCATGTTCGATCCTGACCTCTGTTGCTGTCTGTGTGGAGTTTGCATGTTCTCCCTGTGACTGCATGGGTTTCCTCCCACTTCCCAAAGTCGTGCAGGTTAGTAGGTCAAATGGCTGCTAAAAATTGCCCCCAGTGTGTCAGCGAGCTGCAGAATCTGGGGGGAGATGATGGGAATGTGGGGAGAATAAAATAGGGATGAGTGTAAATGGGTCCTTGAAGGTCGACATAGAGTTGGTGGGCCGAAGGACCCGTTTCCATGAGGTTTAAATCTATGACTACATGACTGAGCAGAGCGAGATGGTGGGGAACAAGATGAACGTGAAGCAGGAAGGAGAAAGTTGCCATCACAACGCAGCACGAACGTAAGAGTGAGGACAGAGGGCAGTGAGTGCATGGACTGAGTGGCCAGAGCAAGTGGTCAAGGTGGGAACCATTGCAACATTTAAGAGACATTCGGAACAGGTACGTGGAAATGAAAGGTTGAGTGCGAGATAGTCCATAGGCAGGCAAATGGGACGGGCTCAGTTCGGCAACTTGGTCGGCATGGACGAGTTAGGCTGAAGGGCCTGTTTTCACATTGTAGAGCTACATGACCGAGCAGGTGAGATGATAGAGAACAAGATAAAGGTGGTTTGCAATATAAAATGTTCCCAAAAATTTAAAATTGTTTATTTTAGTAATTTATTAATGAGAGTCAGTGGATATTTCAGCCCCAGCTTTATCTCGTCTCTGATCTTACTCTGTGTCCCTGCATAAATAAGTGGGTTCACACAAGAACACAAGAATTGAAGCGCGTACCCGCTTTCTTCCAGAGGGAAAACTGAGTTGCTGAAATTGGAACCTGAAAAGTAAGTGATGCCGGTAATTCGAATGCAGAGGGAAGTTAGCATTACCAGTAGCCACAGAAGGATGAAGATACCTGAGATACTGAGGAGCAGGGCGATAGACTTCCTGCGGCTGTCCATCTCTGGGTCACTCTGTCTCGCACTTTTCCCACCACCCTGGAGTCTCCTGTGGATTCTAATGGCCCTGAAAATGTGCCTGACGGTTAGGAAATTGAACAGAAAAATTAAACCGAATGGCAAACAAGGGGTTCAAATACTATCGATCCAGTCAAATGCGATCCATCCAGGTGAGGTATCAAATGCTGACTTAATTTTGCACGGTGAGGGCTCGTTTTTGTGCAGAGGATTATATATAAAATAGTTAAATCCATTTCTGAAACAGCCCAGGGCAGTAACCATTCCGATCACCACAGCAGCTGTTCGCTCAGTGCAATATTTTGTTTTCAATTTTTGGCAGCAAATAGCCACAAAGCGAGCAAAGGTGAACATCACCGTCACCCAGACGGAGCAGTCTCTTATGGCATAAGCTACCGTGAGATTCACAATGCAGGCCGGAAGGATGGTCAGGAAATTGGATGGTAAAGTGATGGGAACAACCCGGTTTAATATCACGCCCGTGATAATGACCAGGAGATCCGTCACCGCCATCGACAGCAGGTAGACAGTGATACATCTGGAGAGACCACATCGTTTGCGGAACATTACCCCAATCACGGCCAAGTTTGCTGCAATAGAGGAAGTCAGAGGGAGTGAATGTGTGTTGGTGATTGTTTGTGAGTGTGAGAATAGGTGTGTGTGTGTTTTTGTGTGGTGTGCAAGTTGTGTGTGTATTTGTGTGTGGTGTGTATTTTGTTTTGTGTGATGAATATGTGGTGATTATTTTGTGTGTGTGTGTGTGACATATAATTTGTTTGAACGCATGCGGTGTGTCTGGTATGTTTTTTTGAATTTGCATGTATGATAAAGAAGAAACATTGGAACTCATAAAATTTTACTTGATGGCATTCAGTGCGACTTTTATTGCTTTGACACTTGAAACTGAGTTGACAAACAGTTACCCTACTTAGAATTCCATGATGTGCTTAACTGTGCTGTGATGTTGCAACATACTTCAGCTTGTATCTTACCAGAGAGCCTGTCTCTGTGGAGAAAATCCAGAGCAAGAACGTTATCTTCCACTGAAATCTTCAACACTGATTTTCATGTTGTTCGTCATCTCTTCCACATCACTGAAAATAATGAAAAAAAGATTCTTTTTCTATTAGTTTCACTCCATCCAATATTTCTCCCTCTGGTACAACAATGCCATCGACCCCTCCTCTTGTGAAGAGACCCAGATGGATGTTTCGAACTCACTTCCCAAAAGCAATACATGCATATTTAAACCACATTTGGATGTGTATTTGAAGAATGCTACAGACATGGTGCTAATAAGTGGGATGAGACTTTCCACTGGCACAGAGACAGTGCACCAACTGGCCCAACATTGTAAATCTTCATAACTCAGTTAAATCACAGATCACTTTTGCAAAGCTGCGCTCCCTCAGATGTCCCTTTCACATACACGTCTTCATCCACCAAACCAATTCTGTATTTCACTCCACTCCCACCCCACATGCGCCACTAGTGATGTGTTTTGTCCAATCTACAGGTAGTTTAAGATACAACACAATTTTTCTCTTTCACCAAGAACACCAATATCAAGCACTATTGCGCCATGAACTCTTGCCTCCACTTAGTTGATCTAAAATCTTCCACATTGCATTCTTCACAAATTCACTTTTGTCAACTCTCTGCAGCCAGTACATTGAATCACAAAATCTCCAGTTCAAATACCCATCCTACACTTACTGACCGCCTGGATCCTCAGTTCTGCTATTTCAATATTCTGATGCTGTTTTTGAAACAACACATGTCATTTTTAAACTCCTTAATGTTAATTTGGTTTCAAATTTTGTTTGAAACTGTTCATACAAATGCCAATAGAAAATAAATTGTTCCCATTATAGTTGGGTGTTTACCATCAGAATGAGAAGAGATGATATATTTAGGTATCAAAACCAGACGAGACTAGACGTTGTAAAGAAGAAACTCTCTCACTATTTGTGATAAAATGCACTTTGAAAAAAAAAATTAAAAGGAATATAATGTTCAGTGAAGCTGCTACAACCAATGGGAGAAAACAATAAAAGGGGATTAATGATACTGGGGGTACAACAAAGACGTAAAATTTCCAATTTGCAGATTGATAATTAACACCAATACTTTACCAGGAATGCCGATGACTGCAATGATGGAATAGCAAATGGCCAACCCTAAGATTTGTGCAACTCCATGCATTGCGATGGAAGGCTTCAAGCACGCAGTACACTGCATTCACAGCCTGTTATATTTATACCCGACATCAGTCACCAGGGAGAAGATCAGGAGGCATCTTTGTTTTTCATGTTAATTACATTCATTGAAACAGGCAACGTAAAGCAGTGCAGTTGATGCCAATAATTATTTGATGAATTATTGCGCAGAATGTATGTTGCTGCTTCCATTTCTTCCAAGAAAATAAGGAACGACTTAAAGGGTGGATGTAACGGGTGAAAGCTGTCCTGAGCCCATTGAACACAGCCACCTGGAAAAAGATGTTTTTGGCTTCGCAAATGAACAGACACATTTGATTTAGTTTGTGGAATGATCAGAGTCAAAGTCGAATTCAAGTGTATTGTGATATGCAGAGGTGCAATGAAAATCAAACCTGCAGCTGTATCACAGGCACAGAGCATCACAGAAGCAGCATTCAAAAGAATAACATAAATTAAACAATTTTTACCAGAAAGAAACCAATCAAAACAAAAAAGACAAAGTCAATTTCATTGCAAAGTGATGAAAGTGGTCACAGTTTTGGTAAACTCTGGTGATTAGGATTGTGCCGGTTGTTTCAAGAAGTGAATGGTTGAAGGGAAGCAGCTGTTCTTGAACCTGGTGCTGTGGGACTTCAGGCTTCTGTATTTCCTCCCTGATGGCAGCTGGAAGACGATGGCCCAGCACAGATGCTGGGGATATTTGAGGATGGGTGTTGCCTCCTTGAGGCAGCACCTGCTGTATATACTGCCGATGGTGGGGAGGGATGTGCTCATGATGTACTGGGCACAGTTCACTACTTTCTGAAGCTACTTATTCTGTAAGTTTCTGCACATTCGGATTGCCGTTCAGACCATGATGCAACCAATCAGGATACTTTCAACAGTCCATCTGCAGAAGTTTGTTCTAGTGTTCACAGATGAGCCGAACCTCCTTAACATCTAAAGAAAATGAAGACACTGACGCGGTTTCCTTGTGATTGCATCTATATGCAGGGCCCACAACAGCTCATCCGATATGTTAATTCCCGGAATTTAAAGCTGCTGACTCTATCCACCACCAATCCCCCAATGTAGACGGGCACATGTTCACTCTCCTTCCCCTTCCTGAAGTTAACAATCAGCTCTTTTCTTCTACTCTCGTTGAGTGAGAGGTTGTTGTTGTGGCTCCACTCAACCAGATGTCCTATCTCCCTCCGGTAAGCTGACCCATCACCACCTGTGATTCATCCAACAACAGTGGTGTCGTTGGTGAATTCGGATATGTAGCTGTGCTTAGCCACCGTTATGGTTATAGAAAGTAGAACAGGGGACTAAGCACACAGCCTTGAGGTGCACCTGTGTTGATGGTCAGCGAGGAGGAGATGTTGTTACCAATCCTCACTGAATGAGGTCTGCTGATGAGAAAGTCGAGTATCCCAGTTGCAGAGGGAGGCACAGAGGCCCAAGTCTTAAAGCCTGATGATGAGTTTGGATGGGATGATTGTGTTTAACGCCAAGCTGTAGTCGATGAACAGCAGCCTGACGTATGTGTTCCTGTTGTCCAAATGGTTCAGAACAGAGAAAAGAGCCAGAGTAATCACATCTGCTGTAGATCTGTCCTGGTGGTCGGCAAATCGAAGCAGATCCAGGCAATCTTTGAGGCAAGATTTGAATCGCACTATGACCAACCTCTCAAAGCACTTCATTACGTTTGATGCAAGCACATCGGACTGTAGTCATTGAGGCATGTCACCACGCTCTTCGTGGGCACCGGTACAATAGGTGACATTTCCAAGCAGATGGGTCATCCGGAGAAGTGGGGTCTCGTGTGGGTGTGTCATAATTCTCCCTGTCAAAGCGTGCACAAAAGGCATTGAGCTCATCCGGGAGTGATGGGTTGTTGCCACTCATGAAACCCAATCTCACCTTGTAGGAAGTTATATTGTGAAAGACCTGCTACAGCTGTCGAGCGTCCATCTGTGATTCCAGTTTCGTCCAAAATTATGTTTGTTTGCGATCGCAGTGGCAGACCGGAGGTTGACCTGGACTTTTTATGTGACTCTGGATCGCCAGCTCTCAACACCACAGATCTAGCCCTCAGCAGATTATGAATCTCCTGGTTCATCTGGAGTTTCTGGTTTGGGAATACTCAGAATGAAATTGTGGGTACACACTCGTCCACACATGTCCTTATGAAGTCGGTGACGACCGTGGCAGATTCATTTAGGTCCGCTGATGAATCCTCAAACATGGTCCAGTCCACCAACTGGGAGCAATCCCGAATTCACTCTCCACCTCTGCCGTCCAGCTCTTAATCGTCCTCTTCACCGGTGTAGCGCTCTTCAGTCTCTGTCTGTACGCAGGCAGAAGAAGCACAACCATGTGGTCGGATTTACCAAAGTGCCGGCGAGGTATGGAGCGGTTGGCATTCTTGATGGTGGTATAGCTGTGATCAAGTGTGTTGAGCCCTTATGCTGCAGGTGAAATCAGGCACAATCACTGTATTTAAGAGGCATTTGGACAGACACGAAAATAGGCGTGGAAGGAAATGGTCCCAATGAGGGCAAACAGGTCAGCACAGACACCTCTTGTACTCTTTAAGCTAACGATGTGTTTAACCCAAGCACTGGCAGGCATCCCATGTGCTGCGCAATGCTCTAAATTCATATGAATTACTAGTAAGACTTCATAATTTAATGAATATAGAGAATTAAGGAAGGATGTTGGCACACTGACTTTTATAAGTTAAGACATTGAGTTTAAAATTTGGGACGTCATTATGCGGTTGTATAGGATGCTGGTGAGGCCACACTTGGAATATTGTGTTCAGTGTTAGACACCTTGCTGTTGGAAAGATGTTATTAAACTTGAAAGGGTGAAGAAAGGATTTACATGGATGTTGCCAGGACTTGAGGGATGAGTTACAGGGAGAGGTTGGACAACCTAGGACTTCTATTCCTTGGAGCAATGGAGATTGAGAAGTGATCTTATTGAGGTGTATAAAATCACGAGGGGCTAAGATAGGGTGAATGCACTCAGTCATTATGTCAGGGTTGGGAAATAGAGGGCATAGTTTCAAGGTGAGAGGGGAAAGATTTAATATGAACTTGAGGAACAACTTTTTTAGACAAAGGACAGAAGTTGGGGCAGGTATAATAACAAACTTTCAAAGCCAGATTGGAAAAGTTTAGAAGGTTAGAGGCCAAATACTGATTGGGGCATTTTGGTCGACATTGACCAGTTGGGCTGAAGGTCCTGTTTCTGTGCTGTATAACTCTATGGATTGGCTGGTGACCAAATGTCATATTTACAAGTTTGTTGATGAAACAACTTCCTGGGGTTGTCAGTAGAAAGGAGGATGCACAGGGGCTTCAAGAGGTTACAGTAAAGCTGGATGATTAGGGTGGGGTAAAATATGAGTCATGCATTTCAGTGCACAGAACAATTGGATGGGAAACAATAAAAATCTTCCCAGATGTCTGTACCTGAGTCACTGAAAGCCAGAAAGTCACTGGGAAATTAAATGTCCTTTATTTCTGGAAGATTTAAGTCGAGGCATAAAGAGATCCTTTGTGACTGTACCAGAGTACTGGGTAGTTGGGGTCTACCATATCTAAATAAGGACGTACTAACTATAGAGTGGGGTGCGGTGAAGGTTCTTGGCACAGAGGTTCTAAAGGAAAGTTTGAGTTTGGGCTTGTGTTCTCCAGAGGTGATCTCACTGAGACTTGCAAATTCTTGCAGGGCTTGACAGGGCTAGAAACAGGGAGAATGATTCCTCCGGCTGAGGACTCTGGAAC
Source organism: Pristis pectinata (assembly GCF_009764475.1). Classification (NCBI taxonomy): domain Eukaryota; kingdom Metazoa; phylum Chordata; class Chondrichthyes; order Rhinopristiformes; family Pristidae; genus Pristis; species Pristis pectinata. The sequence continues at coordinate 18,935,610 of NC_067439.1, read as the reverse complement.
CTGGGGACACAATCTCAGAAGAAGGGGGCGGCCATTTGGCATAAAGATGAGGAGGGGTTGGAAGGTTGTGAACTTCAGCATTCTCCACCACGGAGGTCTGTGGAGACTCAGAGACATAATTCATTTTCAAAGATCCAGCATCTGCTTATTTGAATTTTGGATTCTTTTCCACACTGCCCCTGAGTCTTTAATTTGAATGCCCCCCTATTTTGCTCCATATCTTTATCCATGGAACTTGTTCAAAATCTTTCAAATTTTGTCAAAGTTTTGTGGCCTTCCACAAGATCTTTCAATCTTCTAAACTTCACACTAGTTGTCCCAATCTCTCCTCCTGTGACAATTCCACCACCGCTGGAATTAGTCTGGTGAATCTTTGCCTCACTCCCTCTTTAGCACATGTTACCCTTTTTTTGGTAAGGAGACCAAAACTACACACATTCCTCCACGTCTCACAAAGGCTCTGCACAATTACAGTAAGACATCCTTGCTGCTGTTCTCAAAATCTCTTGCAAAATGCCATTTGCCTTTTCAACTGCTTGCTGTACCTGCATGGTTGCTTCTGATCACTACTGTTAGATCAACATTTCCCAGTCTCTCACTGTTTAAATTATACTCTGCCTTTCTGTGTTTCCTGCAAACAGTCACAAGAGAATAAGAGCAAGTGTAGGTCACCAGGCCCCTCAAGCCTGCCCCACCATTCAATGTGACCACGGCTGATCTCTGTCGGACTCAACTCCTACCAAAGTGGCTGAATCCACATTTATCCGTGTAATATTGCTTCTGTACTTACCACTCGTTCTGTTGTCTAAATCGCCTTCATCTTTTGAATCCTTCTCGCAACTCAATCTCATTCCATTTTGGGTCATCAGCAAACTTATAAATATTAAATTTGGCTCCTTCATCTGAACTATATTGTGAACATCTGGAGCACGTACTGATCCCTGTACTCAATACACCACGTACTGAAAATGACCTATTTTCACCACTTTTTCCCATCTGGGAGCTAATTTTCAAACTATGCCAATATATTACTCCTCATCTCACTCACTTTAGTCTTTCACCAATCTCTTGTGAAAATCCTTCTGAAAATCTGAATATACCACATCCATTGGTTCTCCCTTATCTACTTCCCAGTTCCATCCACAAATAAAAAAAACTCCAGTAAGTTTGTTGAAGACCGTTTCACTTTCATGAATTGATGTTGACTTTGTCTAATCATGTCAATACTTTCTAATTATCCTGTTCTCACATCCTTTATAATGGACTCTAGCACTGTCTCTGCACTTCCAGGTTAATCAGCCTGTGAATTCCTTTTGTTTTCTCTTTCCTTAATAATGGGTCACATTTGTCAAACTGCAATCCACAGGAATCATTCCATAATCTATGGACAATTGCACCTGCCCCCAGAACACTCTACGCAAAAGATGCATTTCACTGTGTGTTTCAATGTACATGTGACTAATGAAGAAATCTTACCTTGTCTTATTTTATCTTATCTTATTTTAGTGCTCTGGGATCCAGATTATCAAGGCCTGGGATTTGTTGGATTTGACACAAGAAATTTCTCCAACACTCTTTTTTTCAGTAACACCAATTTCCTTTGATTCCTCCTTTTCATTAGTCTCTTGGTTCCCCATAATTTTTGTGAAATTATTTGTCCCCTTTTTTGAGGTTGGAACACTGAATTCAGACTGAACAACTTCATTTTCCACCTTAACAAAGGATTCTGTCATTTTCTGGTCACTTTACCCGGAAGTACCTCTTCTACAGAATTATTAACCAGATCCTTCTATGTATTACCCAATCCAGGATATCGCCCTCCCACACCATTAATTCTCTCTTCTCTCCCCTCCCATCAGGCAGAAGATACAAAAGCCTGAAAGCAGGTACCACCAGGCTCAAGGACAGCTTCTATTCCACTGTTAAAAGATTATCGGATGGACTTCTTGTATGATAAAATGGACTCTTGACCTAACAATCTGCCTCGTTGTGGCCTTGCATCTTATTGTCTGCCTGCACTGCACTTTCTCTGTAACTGTAACACTATATTCTGCATTCTGTTATTGCTTATTCCCTTGAACTACCTAAATGCACTGATGTGATCAAATGATCTCTACGGATGGCATGCTAAATGTTTTTCACTGTACCTCAGCACATGTGAGAATAATGGACAAAATTACCAATATATTGGTCTATAAAACCATCCCAAGTGTACTCTGGGAATGCGCTCCTCTTACCAATGTTGCTAATTTGTTTGACCAATCTACGTGTAGATTAAAGTCACCTATGATGTTACTGGACCTATTTCACATGCATCTGTCATCTCCTGTTTGATGCTGTCCCCCACAATAACACCACTGATCTGTTCAGTTTTATTGCAATAATGGTGCTGTATAAAGTGTAGTTGCTTTTGCTCGATGTGAGGTCTCTTGGCTTTATTCTAAGAATGTTGTTTCTGCCCACTTTATCTACCGGAGGAGATAAAGCTCCGATAATCTGGAAATCTTGATGGTGTGGCACCTGGCTCCCTTATTAGACTGGAATGTGAGCCGGGGGTCCAAAGTAAAGCTGGAGGTTTGGACTGTGGACCAGGTGTGGAGATGGCTGAGGGTCCGGAATGTGGGTGGGGCTGCGGTCAGAGCCGAGTGTTTTTATATTTCCTATCCCTTGAAATTCACCAGGTTCACTGGAAAACTCATTATACTGCTGTTTAACGTGTGGGGAAATAAGTGTTTGGGTAATACCCAACAATCTGGAAAAATCTACAAAATCCCAAGGGATTAACCGAGTTTTACTGTCCCTGGTGAACTGTCACATTGCGTCAGGCCGTTAAAGCCAAGGCTTGGAGACACAGGAGACGGAAGATGCTGGAATGTGGAGCAACAAACACACTGCTGTAGGAACTGAGTCGAGCAGCATCTATGGAGGCAAAGGAATAGTCGACGTTTCAGGTCAAGACTCTGCATCAGATCCTCGTGACGTAGCATGCACATCTCTGGGATGTGGGAGGAAACCGGAGCACCCAGGGGAAACCCATGTGGTCACTGAGAGAACATGCAAACTCCACACAGACAGCACCGGAGGCCAGGGTCGACTCTGGGTCGCTGGAGCCGTGAGGCAGCTGGAGTGCAAGATTCAAGATTCAAGATTTACTTTATTGTCATTTTTCTGAGTACTTACAAACAGAAAAATAAAACAAAATACTGTTTCTCATCAGGGTGCAGAAGTGGACCCTATGACCGTACGATGCACAGGGCCAAGCCTGCAATGGGGAAGAGTGTAGATCCTCTGTTAGCGGATATATTGGTTGAGAAATGCAGGGAGTTTGGACAGGGATGAACGACATTGGTGGGACAGATTCAGGGGCAACACAGTGGCACAGCCGGTAGAGCTGCTGCCTCACTGCTCCAGAGACCCGGGTTCGATCCTGACCTCTGCTGCTGTGTGGAGTTTGCACGTTCTCCCTGTGACGGAGTGGGTTTCCTCCGACTGCTCTGGTTTCCTCCCACTGTCCAACACCTCTGGGTTGGTAGTTAAATGGCTACTGCGAATTACCCCTCGTGCGTAGGTGAGGGGTAGCATCTGAAGGGGAGGAACCGATGGAAATGTGGGGAGAATCAAATGGGTTGAGGAAGGGTTGGTGTCAATGGTGGTTGATGGTCAGCATGGACTCGGGGGGGGGGTCTGAAGGGCCTGTTTCCGTGCTGTATCTATCTCTGCTTCTAATATATTTAATGAGTGGGGAAAGGGTTCGGGGTCAGGACCAGTCCAGATGAAGGGTCTCAACACGAAACATCAACTGTCCATTTCCCTCCACAGATGCTGCCTGACCTGCTGAGTTCCTCCAGCATCTCGTGTGTTGCTCCAGTTTCCAGCATCTGCAGCGTCTTGTGTCTCCAAGAGTTGGGGCACGTTGGGGAAGGAATGAGGGAAGAGTGCTCCCCTGCAGAATTCCTCGGCATAAACAGATTTCATCCTTTCCGTAGGACATTCTTCCCAACTCAATAACAGAAGCTGGTATTCTCAGTTCCTGCATCAAACTGTGCTCTATTGCAGTGAGAAGCTTTAAATCTCCTCTCTCTACAGCCAATCACGTTCATGCTCCTGGTGCCTGTTGCTTCACTGGTTACTGACAGACCCCACCTTGCTCAACTGTGTGGAGCATTCGCATGCACAGGGTCTGCGATGACAAGAAAGTGGGATGTTGATTTGCTGGTGTGTGATGTTCTGAAGCAGGAGGGTGAACAGGCAGCAGTAGTTGTACATGTTCCCTCTACCAGTCACATAGATAGAAAAAGTGATGAAGTCCCTCATTATGGATTTAAGAAGTTCTGAGCTAAGTTAAAAGGCAGGACCCAGAGTGCAGGTAGTTCAGCTGCAACATGTGTTTCCATTACGTGAATTGGTTATAACGTGATTGATGGATTCGGAAACACGATTTGCATTATGAGAGCACATTGGTTAAAGCACGATCAGGAAAACCTGTTTAAATCTGTACATTGAAGGCATCTGCAGCCTGTTCTACTACAACGTGACTTTCTATAACCTGAGTTTCTTAGAAACTCTAACTATTGCGTTATAGCAGAACTACTTGTAATCTCAGTATAACTCGCTGTGCGACTGACTATATGGGATCAAAGGAAGAGAAGAGGTAAGTGTATGGCTGGAGAGATTCCAGGAGGGAAGGAATTAAATTCCTGGGACATCTAAATAGAGGCAAGAGTAGACATTGGAGCGCTGTAAAATGACTCTGGACAGGTGGTAATGCGGAACAAAGAAATGGCAGAAGAACTGAATAAGTACTTTGCGTCAGTCGTCTCTGTGGAAGACACTAGCAACATGCCAGGAATTTGAGGGAGTTAGGGGGCAGAAGTGAGTGTAGTCGTGATTATTAAGGAGAAGGTGCTTCGGAAGCTGAAAGTCACCTGGACCAGATAGACTACACCCGAGGTTTCTGGATGAGGTAGCTGAAGAGATTACGGAGGAATTAGTACTGATCTCTCAAGAATCACTAGATTCAGGAATGGTTCTGGAGGACTGGAAAATTGCAAATGTCACTCTACTCTTTAAGAAGGGAGGGAGGAAAAAGACAGGAAATTATAGGCCAGTTAGCCTGACTTGAGTGGTTGGGATGACGTTTCAGGGTACTTGGAAACACATGATAAAATAGGCCGAAGTCAGCATGCTTTCTTTAAGGGGAGATTTGCCTGACAAATCTGTTGGAATTCTTTCAGGAAGTAACAAGCAGGATAGACAAAGGAGAGTCAGTGGATGTTGTTTACTTGGATTTTCAGAAGGCCTTTGACAAGGTGCAGCATTTGAGGCTGCTAACCAAGATAGGAGCCCATGGTATTACAGGAAGGGTATTACATGGATAGAAGATTGGCTGACTGGCAGAAGGCAAAGAGTGAGAATAAAGGGGGCCGGTTCTGGTTGGCTGCCCGTGACTCGAGGTGTTCCTCAGGGGTCGTTGTTGGGTCCACTGTTTTTAACATTATAATGTCAATGATCTGGATGAAGGAATTGATAGCTTTGTGGCCAAGTTTGCAGCTTATACAAAGATAGGTGGAGGGGCAGGTAGTGTTGAAGAAGCAGGGAGTCTGCAGAAGGACTTGGACAGGTTGGGAGAATGGGCAAAGTGCCACATGGAATACAGCGTAGGGAAGTGTACAGTCATGCACCTTGGGAGAAGGAATAAAGGTATAGACTATTTTCTAAACAGGGAGCAAATTCAGAAATCGGAGGTGCAAAGGGACATGGAAATCCTAGTGCAAGATATTCTGAAGGTTAACTTGCAGGTTGAGTCAGTAGTAAGGTAGGCAAATGCAATGTTAGCGTTTATTTTGAAAGTATTAGAATATAAAAGGAAGGATGTAATGCCACGGCTTTATAAGTCGTTGGTCAGACCATATTTGGACTATTGTGAGCAGCTTTGGGACCCATATCTAAGGAGAGATGTGCTGGTGTTAGAGAGGGTCCAGAGGAGGTTCATAAGAATGATCCTGGGAATGAAAGGGTTAACACATGAGGAGCATTTGATGGCTCTGAGCCTGTACTTGCTTGCATGTAGAAGAATGAGGGGAAGATCTCATTGAAATCTACAGAATATTGAAAAGACTGGATTGAGGCGACATGCGGGATCTTTCCGTAGTGGGAAAGTCTGGGACCAGAGGGCACAGTCTCAGAACAGAAGGATATCCCTTTAGAACAGAGAGGAAGAGGAATTTCGTTAGCCAGTGGGTAGCGAATCTGTGGAATTCATTGCCACAGACAGCTGTGGAGGGCAAGTCATTGGGTATACTTAAAGCAGAGGTTGATGAGTTATTGATTAGTAAGGGCATCAAAGGTTACAGGGAGAAGGCAGGAGAATGGGGGTGAGGGGGAAAAATAAATCAGCCATGATCGAATGGCGGAGCAGACTCAAAGGGCCAAATGGCCTAATTCTGCTCCTATGTCTTGTGTCTCATATGCGGACCACCCTCCGTAAAAAACCACCACCCCCCCCACCCCACAAGTCACTTTTTAAACCTTTCCCCTCTCACTTTAAACCTGTGCCCTCTGGTTTTGGACAGACTATTGTTATTCACCTTATTTAGGTCCTTCATGATTTTATGAACTTCCAAAAGGTCACAGCCTCAGCTACCTATGCTCCAGGAAAAATACGTCCGATCCTACCCAGCCTCTCCTTATAAATCAAACCTTCCAGTCCTGGCAACATCCTCAAAAATCTTTTATCACCCTTTTATGTTCAATGACATCCTTCCTGTAGAAGGACAACCAGAACTGTACGCAGTGCTCCACGGTCTTACCAAAGCCTGACCAATGTCTCACACAGCAGTAACGTGATGTCCCAACTCCTGGACTCAGTGTCTTGACCGATGGAGCCAATTGTGCCAAACGCCTTCTTCCTTACCCTGTCTCCCTCTATTGCCACTTTCAAGGAAAAAATGTACCTGACCCCTGTGTCTCTCTGTTCTACAACTCCCTCCAGGGCCCGAGCATTTACTGTGCAAGTCCTGCCCTGGAATGTCCCACCAAAAGCAACACCTCACATTTACCTGAATTAAATCTATTCATCTGATTAAGCATCCTCTTTATTCAGGAAAAATAACTGTGCTGAAATGCATCAAACTCTGAAACCAAAGTTTGGGGTGAAACGCATTCTAATTCGGAGGCGCGGGGAAAAAAAATCACCCAGCTTCAAGATGGTAACTGTAAATTTATTATGAAGCACACTAAATTCTTTGGTGGGGTCCATCAGAGTGTACCACCCCATCATTGACCAAGCTTATTCTCAGTGTATAAACTGGCTTCCCTTCATGGCATCGACCTTCAAAGAGGAAGGTTAGTGTAAGGGATGACCCACCATCAATGGATTTGTGATCTGTCACATTGCGATCTGTGCAGATTCAAGCAAGCTGCAATCCTGTTCCAATTTAAAGTCATTATCACAATTTCACTTTGATCAGCAATGCCAAGTCAGGTGTGGAAGACACTGACTTATTTATCTTTTTCCAAGCATGAACAGGTTAACGTCCTATCAACACAGCACGTGTTTTTCTTGAAGTGAATCGAAACTTGATGCCAAAGGTTATCATGGATTACTTTGAGATGCATGAAAAAACACATGAAAAAAATCCGCAACCATCTTTTAGAAATACTTTTTCCAAAGTTTGGACTGGTTTCCACGAAGTCAATTCGTGATGTGGAGCTCACAACTCTTTTAGATTGAAGTAAATGGAAGTTGTAAATTTATAAGACATAATCTCAACGTAAAATATGGCTTTGATCCGGTCATTGTAAGTCTGATATGGCACATTAACTCCTGTGTTGTGAACTAACTCACCACCGGCAAAACCTATTTATCACGCCTCCCCACCTGCTCTTTCTCCTTCCGTGTCCCAATCCGTTATTTTCCTTCTCTTGTTTCTTCCCCGCCCCGCCCCGTCTCTCTCACACATCCGCACTTTTTCCCTCACTGACTTTCCTTCTGTATTTCCTGCTCGTACTCCCTGTATCAGCATTGGCAGACGTTTAGCCAGACGATTCATAATGTCATAAATATCACTTTGGAATGAATTGGGACGGGACACACAGTGTAACCATGGATAACAAAAGTGAAAGGGAGACTGAAAGGGGACATTGATTATTGATTAAAAATAGCAGTGACCTTGAGAATTGGGAGGATTCTGGAAACGTGTGAGGGAATTGATGGAGAGAGAAAGTAAAATATGAGAGTAAACCACAGAGTGAGGAAAGCAAATTGTCCAACAGGTGTGTAAAATGTAGAGATCAGCAACAGTAAATGTGGGTCCCGTACAGGCAGACAGGAGAATTATAAATGGACGATGCAAATGGTCAAGAAATTAAGCAAATGCTTTGTAATTATTACAATGATAGAAGACACAAAAATATGTTGGAAAATGCGGGGAAACCACGGATCGATTTCAGAGTGAGGAATTTTAAGAAATTGGGCTTTTGAAATATTAAGACAAGAACAGTTGGAAAGAAACTCAATGAATCTGCTGGGCTTGATGGCCGATATCCAGGGAATTCAAAGAGATCTCTACAGAGACTATGATTCCAATTGAGACCGCAGACCCGTCTCTTCAGACTGAAAGATGACAGACACATCTCTGTTATTGAAGCAAATGAGAAAGGGAAAGGAAGTTGTTCACAGTTAGTCTGACATCAGTGTGAGGGGAAAATGCTGGAACCTGCTGCTACAAACTGGGTCTGCAGGGTATGTGGAAAATCAAAACATGATTGCGGAAAAAATAAAAACAGATTTAAAAAATGGAAATAGCGTTTGCCAAATCTATTGGAATATTTTGAAGCTGCAATTGCCTGGGTAGATTAAAAATAGACACTGGGTTCACAAAACAATGTTATTTTAGGGTTTTTTTTTAAATTCAAAGTTTGGGTTTCTGGAATTTGTGAGACAAAACCTGTTGTAAAATGTTAACTCATTTACTTCCCATTGAGACTGTCTGACCTGGGGGTTTCCAGCATCTTCTGCTGTTATTTCAGGTTGCAGCATTTGCACTTTTTATATTTTTTGATGTTTGTTTATCATTATTGCACCTCCAACATAATGTTCAAGGAACCTGTCTCGCCGGCATCAATGAACTTACATCATCAAGGCCACATCTGCCAATTTGATCTCCCAGCCAACAAGGAGTTAACACTGGAGACACAAGAGACTGCAGATGCTGGAATGTGGAGCAACACACAAACTGCTTCAGGAATTCTGTGGGTCGAGCAGCATCTGTGGAGGGAAATGGATAGTCGACGATGAGCCCATGATGGTTGCTTTACTCTAGATTTAAGCCCCTATTTTCTTCTTGCTCTGTCCAACAGGGGGACTGACTGTTTTCTTCTGTCCTTTCCAGTTACCTGCTGAAATGATTACACATACTGATACTTGATGTTCTTTTCTTCCCAGTGTCCTGATGCCGTTGTGTTATCAGACCCACCCTGCTCCTTCCTGTTGGTGAATCTGCCAACCGCTCTGTAACACTAATAAATACCCCGGAATATTCAGCTCTCTTCCTTGTGACCAGACCTCTGTAATGTCCAGTAGACCAGCCCCTCTTGGTACTGCTAATTCATCTAACACGTTGCAAGTGGGCAGCACAGTGGGACAGCAGGTAGTGCCATTGCCTAACAGCTCCAGAGACCCAGGTTCAATCCTGACCTCTGGTGTTGTCTATGTGGAGTTTGCACGCTCTCCATGTGACGACATGGGTTTCCTCCCACATCCCAAAGACATGAAAGATGGAAGGTTAATTGACGGCTGTATGTTGTCCCTCGTGTGTAGGTGAGTCATAGAATATGGCCGGAGATGATGGGATTGTGGGGAGAATAAGATAGGGATCAGTGTAAATGGGTGCTCGATTGTCGGCATGGATTTGTTGGGCCGAAGGGCCTGTTTACGTGCTGTGTAACTCTGTGACGATATCACTGAGCAGGTGAGATGACAGAGAACAAGATGAGGGCGGTTTGCAACATAAACTGTTCCCAAAGAATAAACATTGTTTATTTCAGTAATTTATTAATGAGAGTCAGTGGATATTTCAGCCCCAGCTTTATCTCGTCTCTGATCTTACTCTGTGTCCCTGCATAAAGAAATGGGTTCATGCAGGAACACAAGAACTGAAGCGCGTACCTGCTTTCTTCCAGAGGGAAAAGTGAGTCACTGAAATTAGAACCTGAAAAATAAGGAACGTCAGCAATGCGAATGTAGAGGAAAGTTATCAGTTCCAGTAGCCACAAGAGGATGAAGATACCCGAGATGCTGAGGAGCATGTAAATAGACTTCCTACGGCTTACCAGCTCGGGTTCACTCTCTCTCTCACTGTTCCCCACCGCCCTGGAGTCTCCTGCGGATGCTAATGGCCTTTAAAATGTGCCTGACGGTTAGGAAATTGAGCAGCAAAATTAGAACAAATGGCAGATAAGGGGTTAAAATCCTATAGATACCAGTCAAATACTATCCAGCCAGGTAAGGTATAACATGCTGACTTCATTGTGAATGGTGTGGGCTCGGCTTTATTTTGAGGTTCATGTATAAAATAGTTAAATCCATTTATGAAACAGCTCAGGGCAGTAACCGTTCCGATCACCACAGCCGCCATTCGCTCCGTGCACTATTTTATTTTCAATTTTTGGCAGCAAATAGCCACAAAGCGATCAAAGGTGGACATCACCGTCACCCAGACGGAGCAGTCTCTTATGTCATAAGCTGCCATGAGATTCACACTGCAGGCCGGAGCGGTGGTCAGGAAATTGGATGGGAAAGTTATGGGAACAATTTGGTTTAATATCATGCCCGTGATAACGGCCACCGCCATCGACAGCAGGTAGACAGTGATACATCCAGAGAGACCACATCGTCTGCGGAACATTACCCCAATCACGGTCAAGCTAGCTGCAATAGAGGAATACAGAGGGAGTGTGTGTGTTTCAGTGATTGTGTGTAGTGTGTATTTTGTGTGTGTTATGACTGTGCTGTGTGTTTTGTGGTCCCAGATGGACTTTGGGAACTCACTTACCAAAAGCTATATATACATATTTAAACCACATTTGGATGTGTATTTGAAGAGCGCTATAGACATGTTGCTAAAAAGTGGGATGAGGCTTTTTCCACTGCGACAGAGACAGTGCACCAACTGGCCCAACATTATAAATCTTCAAAGCTCAGTTAAATCACAGATCACTGCTGCAAAGCTGCGCTCCCTCGGATGTCCCTTTCACATGCACGTCTTCATCCACCAAACTAATCCTGTATTTCACTCCGCTCCCTCCCCACATGCACCACCAGTGATCTGGTTTGTCCACTCTGCTTGCAGTTTAGGATACCCCACAATTTTCCTCCTTCACCAAGAATACCAATATCAAGCCCGATTGCACCATGCACTCCTCGTCTTGTCTCCACTGATTTGAGTTAAAATCCCATCCAACTGGATTCATCAATGACCGATCTTCCACATTGCACTCTCCAGAATTTCACTTTCATCACCTCTCTGCAGCCAGTACATTGAATCACAAAATCTCCAGTTCAAATCCCCATCCTGCACTTACTGATTTGTGCATCCTCAGTTCCACTATTCCAATATTCTCATGATGTTCTGAACACACCACGTCCTGTTTTAAACTCCTTCATGTAAATTTGGTGTCACATTTTGTTCGAATCTGTTCATTCAAGTGCCATAAGACAAGAAATTGCTTCCATTATAGTTGGGTGTTTGCCATCAGAATGAGAAGAGATGACACAATTGGTATCAAACCCATTTGACATTTGAAGTTGTAAAGAAGGAAATCCACCACCAATTGTGTAAAATGCACTCAAAAGATTAAAATTTAAAAGGAATAAAATATTCAATGAAATTGCTTCAACCAATGGGAGAAAACAATGAAAGGGTATTAATGATACTGGGAGAACAGCAAAGGGGTAAAAATGCACAGTTGACAGAAAGCAACAATCCCAGTAAACACAGCAGTGATGCAACATTTCACAGCATTTTGCTGATTGATAATTAACACGAATACTTTACCAGGAATGCCAATCGCTGCAATGATGTAATAGCAAATGGCCAACCCCAGGATTTGTGGAACTCCATGCATTGCTGTTGAAAGCTTTAAGCACACAATACACTGCATTCACAGTCTGTTATATTTCTATCCGATAAAAATCACCAGGGAGCAGATTAGTAAAGTACCTTTGTTTTTTTATGCTAATTTTATTAATTGAAATAAGCAACTGAAAGCAGCCGACGCCAGTCATTGCTTTGATGAATAAATGTGTGTAATGTGTAATCCTGCTCCTTTTCTTCCAAGAAGAGTAAGGACAATGATAAAGGGTGGATGGAATCGGTGAAAGCTCTCTTTCGACAATTGAACACAACAACCGGGTACAGGATGTTTTAAGCATTGATAAAATGAACACACACACTGGATTTAGTTTGTGGAATCGTCAAAGTCAAAGTCAAGGTCAAATTTATTGTCATGTGCACAGGTACATTCATGCACAGGTGCAATGAAAAACTCACCTGCAGCAGCATCACAGGCACATCACATCAGATAAGCAGAATTCACAACAGAAACATAAATTAAACACAATTTTTTTACAAGAAGCAACATAATTTGAACAACAAAAAAAAATAAAGGTCCATTTCCGTTCAACTTGGTGAAAGTGTCATTGTGTTGGTAAATTCTCGTTATGAGGGTTGTGCTGGTTTGTTCAAGAACCAAATGGTTGAAGGGATGTAGCTGTTATTGAACCCGGCGGTGTGGGACTTCAGAATTCTGTGTCTCCTGCCCGATGGTAGCTGTAGGAAGATGGCATGACCTGGATGGTGGGGATCTTTGATGATGGGTATTTTCTTCTTGAGACAGATACAACCGATGTTGGGGAGGGATGTGCCCACAGGTATTGGGCAGAGGCCGGTATTCTCTGCTGATATTTACGTTCCAGTGCATTTGAATTGCCGTTCAGACATGATGCAACCAGTCAGTATACTTTCAACTGCACATCTGTTGAAGTTAGTTAGAGTGTTCGGTGACAAATCCAGCCTCCCTCGCCTCCGAAGTAAGTAAAGACATTGGCGCGCCTTCCTTTTGAATGCATTCTGTGCAGGGCCCATGACAGCTCATCCAATGTGTTAACACACAGGAGTTTCAAGCTGCTGACTCTGTCCACCACCAATCCCCCAATGCAGACTGGCACATGTTCACCCTCCTTACCCTTCCTGAATTCAACAATCAGCTCTTTAGTTTTCCTGACGTTGAACGAGAGATTATTTCTGCGGAAACACTCAACCATGTATCACTCCGGTTAACTGACTCATCACCACCTGTGATTCGTCCAACAACAGTGGTGACCTCGACGAATATTTATCTGTAGCTGTGCTCAGCCACACAGTCATGTGTGTATTGAGAGTAGAGCAGGGGGCTAAGCATGCAGCCTTGAGGTGCACCTGTGTTGATGGTCAAAGAGGAGGAGATGTTGACAGGCATCAGGGTACATCCCTTCATTGCTGATTACAGCACTCGGTTCTTCAAGTGCCAGCTTGATGTCTGCCTGAGGAGAGATGTAGATTCCAGTCAGGATGACGGCGGAGAACTCCCGCGGAAGGTAGAACGGTCGGCACTTCACTTCCAGATGTTTCAGGTCGGGGGAGCAGGAATGGGACAAGACCGCCACGTCTGTGCACCACGATGAGTTTATAATAAAACTCATTTTCCCTTACCCGACGCTGCCGTCTGGTCGACGCGGTGGATCGAGAAACCCTCGGGCTGGAGCACTATGTCAGGAGAGTTGGGAGTGAGTCATGTCTCTGGGAAACAAAGTACACAGCAGTCCCTCATGTCCCTCTGATACAGCAATCCTGCTCTGAGCTCCTCAATCTTGTTTTCTAATGACTGCACATTAGCTTGAAGGATGTCATGGAGAGGTGGGATCATAGGACCCTGCGCTTCAGACTTGAACTGAGCAAGTGTCAAGAGATAGAGAGAAAGGTACGAACCATGATAGTGATTCATTATTAGAAGAAAGAAGGTCAAAGGTTCAAAATTTAAATTTTGTAAAACTGGACATTAGCAGGTTAAGGCTGAAGCATCAGATGAGCAAAAACTATCATTGCCGAGGATAAGAGACAACAGTGGAATCAGTTCAAGGATTCAAATAATAATTTATTGGAACACTGGGGTAACCGATAAGTGAAGGAAGCTCGGTTTGTGTAACAAAGCGTTTGTTGTCGCCGAGTAACTGGACTCTGACAACTTGCTCTTGTTTCTCAATCACACTTTATCTACTTGTGCACAAGGAGGACAGTCCTGCCCCTGTCACCGAATTGTTCAAATCCCTTATTTGCAGAATCAATCACCAATCATTCTACGATAAGGCAGATGTTAATAGCCAATAGAAACTACATGTTAATGGCCAATAAAACCTTCGAGTTAGTAAAGTAATTGTCCAATATTTAGTGTGCGCCTCACATCCGTCGTGTGCATCCGACGTCACCCGGAAGCGCGCGGGCGATTTAAAAGTCGAAGGTTCGCCTTCAAGTTTTCTTTCCAGCGACGAGAGAGCGGAGATTGCCGGAAAATAACGAGGTTTTTTTTTCTCTTTCTAGCGTTCGGGACAGCGGCGAGTGACTGCGCAGGCGCGTGACGTCACCCGGAAGCGCGCGGGCGATTTAAAAAGCAGACGAGCATATCTAGCGGGCAGCGTCGGAGCGGCCAGCTGAGTGAGAGGGAGCAGAGTGGGTTCGGCTTTGGCTCAACGGGCTTCGGCGAGAGCGGGAAGGAGGCGAGATTATAGAGAGGGGTGAGTTATTAGTTTAGTTTAGTTTAGTGTTGAGCTCAGTGATATTCAGCAGTATGCATCTGGGATTAGTGTTGTGTTTGGAGTGTCAGATGTGGGGCCCCTGGGAGACGACCAGACTCCCTGATAACTACATCTGCGCAAAGTGCACCGAGATGCGGCTCCTCAAGGAACGGATTGAGAGTCTGGAGCAGCAGCTGGATGACCTTCGTTTGGTTAGGGAGAGCGAGCAGGAGATAGATAGGAGTTATAAAGATTATGTAGACAGCACCTCAGTGGCAGTCCCCCTCAAAAACCGATATCTCATTTTAGATTCGGTTGGAGAGGATGACTTCATAGAGGAAGACCTCAGCAGCCAGGACCTTGGCACCGTGTCTGATACTGTGGTCCAGCAGAGGAAGAGACATGCAGTGGTTATTGGGGATTCGATAGTAAGGCGTACGGATAGGAGATTCTGCGATAGCGATAATGAGTCTCGGATGGTGTGTTGCCTCCCTGGTGCCAGGGTACGGGATATCACAGACCGTGTCGAGAATATTCTGAGGGGGGAGGGTGAGCAGCCAGAAATCTTGGTACATGTAGGTACCAATGATGTAGGTAGGAAAAGAGAAGAGGTCCTGAAGGAGGAATACAAGGCATTAGGGAGAAGGTTGAAAAGTAGGACCTCAAGGGTAGTAATCTCAGGACTACTACCCGTGTCGCGTATCAATGACAGGAAGAATAGAAAGCTCTGGCAGTTAAATGCGTGGCTGACTGACTGGTGCAAGGGGCAGGGCTTCAGATTCTTGGATACCTGGGACCTTTTTTGGGGGAGGCAAGACCTATTTGCTAAGGATGGGTTGCATCTAAACTCCAAAGGGTCCAATATCCTGGCGGGAATGTTTAATTTAGTTGTAGGGGAAGGTTTAAACTGATCTGGCAGGGGGACGGTAACCAGGATGCTAGGTTACAAGATGCTAAGGTGAGGGAGGAAGTGTATAGAAACGAATCCATTGAGGATGGCAAGAATGACAGGCAGGTGATAAGTCAGGATAATTTACTGAATAATAGAAGTACAACAAATCCGGATGTTAGGATACAGAATGTTAGGATCGGGGATGAGGATGTTCGGATACCGAATGTTAGGATAGGGGATGAGGTCTACATGAACATGTCTAAGATAGTAGGTAGCGAAGATAGTAAGAAGGATGGACAGGGAGAAAGTCAGGATAATCTGCTGATCAATAGAGGTACAATAAAATCAATAGCAGATACCAGTCTAAACATACTATATTTAAATGCACGTAGCATCAGGAATAAAGTAGATGATTTAGTGGCACAACTACAGGTTAATAAATATGACATCGTTGCAATCACTGAGTCGTGGCTTCATGATGGATGTGATTGGGAACTGAATGTCAAGGGGTATACAGTATATAGGAAGGATAGGAGGGTAGGCAGAGGGGGAGGTGTGGCCATGATGGTTAGTAGCGATATAAAATCAATAGAAAGGAAGGACATTGGGTCAGAGGAGGTGGAATCCTTATGGGTGGAGCTGAGAAATAGCAAGGGTAAAAGAACAATAATAGCAGTCATATATAGGCCCCCAAACAGCAGTCAGGAAGTGGACCATAAGTTGCAGATTGAGATAGAAAAAGCATGTCAATGTGAAGATAATTATGGGGGATTTTAACATGAAGGTGGACTGGGAAATGCAGCAAGGTGGTAGTACTCAGGAGAGTGAGTTTGTGGAATGTCTAAGGGATGTTTTTCTGGAGCAACTTATTGAGGAGCCCACCAGGGGATCGGCTGTTTTGGATTGGGTGCTGTGTAGTGAGCCCGAGGTGATTAGGGAACTAAAGGTAAAGGAACCACTGGGAACAAGTGATCACAATATGATTGAGTTTAGTTTCAAGTTTGAGAAGGAGAAGCTGATAACTGGTGTATCGATATTTCAGTGGAATAAGGGAAATTACAAAGGTATGAGAGATGAGTTGGCCCAAATTGATTGGAGGTTTAAGTTAGCTGAAGGGACGGCAGAGGAAAAATGGAAGAAATTTCTACAGGAAATAAGGACAATGCAGGACAGATATATTCCAAGAAAAAAGAAGGTTTTGAATGGAAAAAAGGCACAGATGTGGATAACGAGGGAGGTGAAGGATAAAATAAAAGCAAAAGGGGCGGCGTACAAAGTAGCAAAAATTAGTGGGAAAACAGAGGATTGGAACGATTTTAAAAATCTGCAGAGAGAAACTAAGAAGGTCATTAGGAAAGCAAAGATGAGTTACGAAAGGAAGCTGGCGGACAACATTATGAAGGATTCTAAGAGTTTTTTTAAATACATAAGGAATAAAAGAGAGACACGGGTTGACATAGAACCAATTGATAACGGTGCAGGAGGTATTATAATGGATGATAGTGAGATGGCAAGGGAATTGAATGAATATTTTGCATCGGTCTTCACCGTGGAGGACATAAGCAATGTGCCCATTAGTCAGGAGTCTCACGAATTGGAGCTGAGTTCAATTGAGATTAATAGGGAGAAGGTGCTTGGAAAACTAAAGGGGCCTAAGGCTGATAAGTCTGCCGGACCGGATGAGGTGCATCCCCGGGTTCTGAAGGAGGTGGCTGTGGAGATAGCGGAGGCGTTGGCGATTATTTTTCAGGAATCGATAGATTCTGGCATGGTTCCGACGGACTGGAGGGTAGCGAATGTAGTTCCGTTGTATAAGAAAGGTGGGAGGCAGCACAAAGGCAATTACAGACCTATTAGTCTGACGTCAGTGGTGGGAAAATTATTGGAGTCTATCCTCAAGGAGGAGGTTACCGAATACCTAGAGGCGCAAGGCAAGATAGGACCTAGTCAACATGGTTTTGTGAAGGGGAGGTCCTGTCTGACCAACCTATTGGAGTTTTTTGAAGAAATCACAGGTAGGGTGGATAAGGGAGAGGCGGTAGATGTTGTGTATTTAGACTTTCAAAAGGCCTTCGATAAGGTGCCTCACAAGAGACTGATTAATAAGATGAGAGGTCATGGAATTATGGGCAGGGTAGCAAAATGGGTGGAGAATTGGCTGGTTGGCAGGAAGCAAAGTGTGGAAATAAAAGGATCTGGTTCTGGTTGGTTACCGGTTACTAGTGGTGTGCCGCAAGGGTCGGTGTTGGGGCCTCTCCTTTTTACCTTGTACATCAATGATTTGGATGATGGAATAAATGGTTGTGTGGCTAAGTTTGCGGATGACACCAAGATAAGTGGAGGAGTAGGGAGCATAGAGGAAATAGAAAGAATGCAGAGGGACCTAGACAGTTTAGGAGAATGGGCAAGGAAATGGCAGATGAGATTCAATGTTGAGAAATGTGCAGTTGTACACTTTGGAAGTAGAAATAAGCGGGTAGATTATTATCTAGAAGGAGAGAAGATTGATAGTGCAGTAGTACAAAGGGACTTGGGGGTACTCGTACAAGATACCTTAAAAGTTAACCACCAGGTTGGATCGGTGGTTAAGAAAGCGAATGCTATGTTGGCATTCATCTCGAGAGGTACAGTGTATAAAAGTAAGGACGTGTTGATGAGGCTCTACGCGGCGCTAGTGAGGCCTCATTTGGAATACTGTGCGCAGTTTTGGGCCCCGCATCTTAGGAAGGATGTGCTGACGTTGGAGAGGGTTCAGAGGAGATTTACGAGAATGATTCCAGGAATGAAAGGGCTTAAGTATGATGAGCGTTTGTCGGCTCTTGGACTGTACTCGCTGGAGCACAGAAGGATGAGAGGGGACCTCGTAGCGACATTTAAAATGTTGACAGGTAAGGATAGAGTAGATGTGGCTAGGCTGTTTTCCTTGGTGGGCGTGTCCAGGACCAGAGGGCACAATCTTAGAATTAGAGGGTACAGTTTGAAGACAGAGATGAGGAGAAGTTTCTTTACCCAGAGGGTGGTGAAATTGTGGAACTCCTTGCCACGCACAGCAGTGGAGGCCAGATCAGTGGGGGTATTCAAGGAGGAGATAGACAGATATCTAAATAGTCAGGGTATCAAGGGATATGGGGATAAGGCTGGCAAATGGGATTAGAATAGTTTTTTTTTCTCTCTTTTTTCCCACCCCATTTCTTTTTCCCTTTTCCTTGGAGCAGACTCGATGGGCCGAATGGCCTGCTTCTGCTCCCTTATCTTGTGATCTTGTGATCTTGTCTCGGGATGCCAAATAGCCTTGGGTCCCACGCTGTGCAAAGGCACCAATGACATAGGTAGTAAGGAGGATGAGGTCCTGAAGAGTGAGTTCAGGGAGCTCGGCAGAAAACTGAGGAACAGGACCTGAAGGGTAGCCATCTCGATTGGCTGCCAGTGCCACACGATAGTGAAGGCAGGAACAGGAGGAGGTGGCAGATAAATGCGTGGCTGAGAAGCTGGTGCAGCAGGAAGGGTTTTAGATTTCTGGATCATTGGGATCTCTTCTCGGGAAGGTGGGACCTGTACAGAGAGGACAGGTTACATTCGAACCAACAGGGGGCCAATATCCTTGTGGCAAGATTTGCTAGGGTGGTTCGGGAGGGTTTAAACTAGTTTGTGAGGGGGAAGGGAACCGGAGGAGTAGGTCAGAAGAAGAAGGGGATGGGGAAAAGTTAGATCAAACAGGTAGAGAGGCTTTGGGGAAGGAGAAGCAGGGTACAGGCTATAAAAGTAGTAAGGTAGATGGACTGAAGTGTGTTTACTTTAATGCAAGAAGTGTCAGGAATAAGGGGGATGAACTGAGGGCTTGGATAAATATGGGGGACTATGATATCGTGGCTATTACTAAGAAGTGGCTGACGTCAGGAGAGGAGTGGATATTGAATATTCCCGGTTTTCGGTGTTTTAAGAGGGATAGGGAAGGGGGAAGAAGAGGAGGACGGGTGGCAATACTGGTCAAGGACACTGTCACGGCTGTGGAAAGGATGGATGTTGTAGAAGAATCATCTCTAGAGTCTGTATGGGTGGAATTAAGGAAGATGAAAGGAGCAGATACTCTACTAGGAGTATTCTATAGGCCCCTCAGTAGCGGTAGAGATATAGAGGAGCAGATTGGCAGGCAGTGTTTGGAGAGAAGCCAAAATAACAGGGTTGTTATAATGGGAGACTTCAACTTCCAAATATAGACTGGAACCTGCTTAGTGCCAAAGGTCTAGATGGGACGGAATTTGTTAAATGTGTCCGGGAGGGATTCCTGATGCAGTATGTTGACAGGCTGACTGGAGGGAATGCCATGTTAGATCTAGTTTTAGGAAATTAACTGGGGCAGGTGAAGGATCTATTGGTGGGTGAGCATTTGGGGACAATGACCATTGCTCCATAACCTTTAAAATTGTCATGGACAGGGACAGATGCAGAGAGGACAAGAGGATTTTAATTTGGGGAAGGGCGAACTATGAGGCTCTAAGGAGAGAACTTGGGAGTGTAAATTGGGATGTCCTTTTTGAAGTAAAATGTACCATGGAGATGTGGTCGATGTTCAGGGATCTTATGCAGGATGTTAGGGATAAATATGTCCCGGTGAGGCAGAGAAGGAATGGCAGGGTGAAGGAACCGTGGGTGACGAGAGAAGTGGAACGACTTGTTAGGGAGAAGAAGGTAACGTACATGAGGTATAAGCAGCAAGGTTCAGACAGGGCTCGTGAGGAATATAGGGTAGCGAGGAAGGAACTTAAGAAAGGGCTGAGGAGAGCTAGAAGGGGACATGAAAAGGCTTCGGCTAGTAGGGTTAAGGAAAATCCCAAGGCCTTTTTCACGTACGTGAAGGATAGGAGGATGGCTGGGGTAAAGGTAGGTCCAATTAAAGACAAAGGTGGGAGAATGTGCCTGGAGGCGGCAGAAGTGGGAGAAGTTCTCAATGAATACTTATCTTCGGTATTCACCAAGGAGAGGGGTCTTGATGACGTGGAAGGGTGTGCTGGTAGGGGTAATGTTCTCGAGGTTGTAGATATCAAGGGACAGGATGTGTTGAAGTTATTAAATAATATTAAGACAGATAAATCTCCGGGGCCTGATGGGATTTTCCCCAGGTTGCTTTGAGAGGCTAGGGAGGAGATTGTTGAACTGCTGGTAGGGATCTTTGAGTCCTCGCTGTCCACGGGGGTGGTGCCAGAGGATTGGAGGTTGGCGAATGTGGTCCCCTTGTTCAAAAAAGGTAATAGGGATAGGCCAGGGAATTATAGACCGGTGAGTCTCACATCTGTGGTAGTTAAGCTGTTAGAAAGTATTCTAAGGGATAGGATTTATGAACACGTAGAGAGTCATTGACTGATTAGGGACAGCCAGCATGGCTTTGTGAAGGGAAGGTCTTGCCTCACAAGCCTGATAGAGTTCTTTGAGGAGGTGACCAGGAAGATTGATGAGCGTAGTGCGGTGGATGTGGTTTACATGGATTTTAGTAAGGCGTTTGATAAGGTTCCTCATGGTAGGCTTCTTCAGAAGGTCAGAGGCCGAGGGATCCAAGGAAGCTTGGTTGTGTGGATTAGGAATTGGCTTGCATGTAGAAAGCAGAGGGTTGTGGTGGAAGGAGTGCCCTCGGATTGGAAGGCAGTGACTAGTGGTGTCCCGCAGGGATCGGTTCTGGGACCTCTACTTTTTGTGATATTTATAGATGACTTAGATGAGGGGGCGGACGACACTAAGATTGGCTGTGTTGTGGATATTGTGGAGGGCTGTCGGAGTTTACAGAGGGATATTGATAGGATGCAGGGCCTGGCTGACAAGTGGCAGATGTAGTTCAATCCGGAGAATTGTGAGGTGGTAAACTTTGGAAGGACAAACTCCAGGGCAGAGTACTGGGTAAATGGCAAGGTACTTGGCAGTGTGGAGGAGCAGAGGGATCTGGGGGTTCATATTCACAGTTCGATGAAAGTTGCCTCACAGGTGGAAAGAGCAGTTAAGAAGGCCAATGGGATAATGGCTTTCATAACTCGCGGGATTGAGCTTAAGAGCTGCGAGGTGATGATGCAGCTTTACAAAACTCTTAATAAGCCACACTTAGAGTACTGTGTTCAGTTCTGGTCGCCTCATTATAGGAAGGATGTGGAGACGTTGGAGAGGGTGCAGAGGAGAGGGTGCAGAGGATATTTACCAGGATGCTGCCTGTATTGGTGAGTATTGAATATGAGGAGAGGCTTAAGGTGCTAGGGCTTTATTCACTGGAAAGTAGGAGGATGAGAGGAGACATGATAGAGGTATATAAAATATTGAGAGGAATAGATAGAGTAGACAGTCAGCACCTCCTTCCCAGGGCACCAATGCTCAATATGAGAGGGCATGGCTTTAAGGTTATGGTTGAGAGGTTCAGCGGAGATGTCAGGGGTAGGTTTTTCACTTATGGAATGCACTGCCTGGGGTGGTGGTGGAGGCAGATACATCGGACAGGTTCAAGAGCTTGTTGGATAGGCATATGGAGGAGTGTGGGATGGGGGGATATGCGGGAGGAAGGGGTTAGATAGTGTGAAGGTGGTTTGATGTACGCACAACATGGTGGGCCGAAGGGCCTGATTTGTGCTGTATGGTTCTATGGTTCTGTGGTTCTATGGATCTGTGCTTTCAAGGACGTTTCTCGCCTGGGTTCACTGCACACTGTCTGTAAACTATCTCTGCCTGCACATTATCTTAACCCTTGCCTTGCCACACCTTCCCTCCCGCCCACTCTTTTGTCCTGTAAAGAACACAAATCTTACTGTGTTTCAATAGCATAGTCTCTGAAACTCTGCGAAGTTCCATCGGGCGCAGTTGGCTGTTGGATGATGATGGATGCGGCTGCTCTGTGGGCCATTGGCCGACAGAATGATCTCTGGCCAGAGATTAAAACAAATATCAAACCAGCAGGAAGATGGCACCAAGGATCTATTGTATAATGGAGCTGCCCCAACCGGGAATGGAACGAGCTCAAGGGCCCCAAGATCATGGATGGTGTCCTATGTAACCCCTGCCCAATCTTCCTGACCTTATCTGCCTCCTCCTGGATATGTGCAGCCAAATCAGTGATGTTTTTGGATGAATCAGGGATGTACGTGCAACACTCCCAACCAATAATGGCGCAAGTACCAACTTTCTCGTCCAGCAGGATGTCCAACGCCAACCGGTTCTGAAGTGGCACAGTACGAATTGCTGCCATCTCCACCATTATGTCCTTCATGACGTGGCTTGTGTCATGTCATTCCCGGGCTGGCTGGTTTCTGCCCTTTTCCTTTCCAGTGCTGATGAATGGCATACTCAAAAATCTACAGGCAACTGCACTCCCTCTGTCTCAAGCACCTGAGGTTCACTCCTCTCTGGTCTCGCTGTTTCTCCTCCTGCACCGGTAATATAAATACCCTCTCTAGTCGTGGGCAAGGGTAGATCAGTTATCGATGCTGCTGACCCTGTGTCCACTAACATATCGCATTGCTGGCCCTCTTGTGTCCATACGTGGGTGACCAGTACTGGTAATGGAAGCTGCTGCCAGCTGTTTGTCTGACCTGGACTATGTCCTCACCAGCTCCATGGTCTGGTCAGCAGTCGGTTCGGACAGAGGGTGCTGCTGTAGTTCCTGCATATTTTGGTGGGCGACTCTCAGGCCTTCCTCCCTTATCAGGACACCACCTCCAACACGGTCTGAGCGGCCACCGCTGGAACAGATCATCTCCTTTACCCTTCCATGTCTATTCCGGCAGTTCCGGTGTCCCCGTCGCTGGCACACAAAGCAATTCCTCTGTGTCCTCACTGGGGCAACATCTACTGCAGCCACCCTGTGGCCGCTCTTCCCTCTCATCCGGTCTATCTCCCCGGTCCATGATACTATTGCGGGGTAGGACGATCCCACAGTGATCGCCAAATCTAAAACTATCCTGTTGGGCTGAGCTCAGCCCTTCCTTCAGCATTTTCAGGAAGACAGAGTGATCCTGACCAGGACTGTCTGCCCCTGAGTATTCCTCACATGCACCATATTTATACTCTGCGTAACCCACGGTGGGCTCATCAGCTCTCTGACCCACTGACATTCCCATTCCCCAGTTACTCTCCCCTCCCGAGTCGCTGACTCACTACTCCCTTATATTCCGATATCTCTCCTCATTACTGCGACTCCCACTGGTCCCTCCTGTACTATCCCGCACCCTCTGGGCCATACTGTACCACAGATGCCTTGGGCATGTGGCTTTAACCAACACATGTGTATCTTTGGGGCACATCTAGTGAACTTCAATCATTTCATTGAGCTGGTGCCAGAATTCTGCGTTCCCACACGCAACTGGAATTGAGGCCGGCTCAGACAAAATGCTTTGCTTCTCCCAGGAGTGAAGGGTTTCTGAATTGTAGTAACCACTGTCAGGGGCCGGCTGAGTCATCAGGATTCTGGGCCTGTTTTGTCTGACCTCGATAGGTGCCGTCCCGATAGGCAAGGCTGTGGATACCTCTCCTGTATGCTGGCACGTTCCGGCTTGTCAACTTCCCCGGCCAGTACTTCCCAATCTACCTCCTGACCTTCTTCTTTGGCCATTCCCATGACTGCTACCCAGTGAGCAGCCGCCCGCTGGGCCTTTCCCCATTTTTCTCTCAGACTATCCAGGTCCCGGACTGAATGATCCTGATAATGTTCCAGCTCCTCTGTCGGCTTCTTATCCACGTCTCTCTCTCTTTACATCCCGTCCAATTCTTCTCTGTACCTGTCCCCTTCCTTCTCCTGCCTCTTGCTGCTCCTGACACTGATTTCTCTCTTGCAAGTATTTCCATGCTAATTCCCACATTAAACAAAAGTCAAGGGAAGGACAAAAATAAAACAGAACAGACTTAAACCCCGAAAGGACGTCCTCTGCAATATTCCACTTCTGTGCCACTGAGCTCAGGCTGCCGACTGCATTCTGTTTCACATAAAACTTTGTTGGCCCAGAGTTTCAAACTTATTATTAACCCACACAAACAAGTGTCCTGCTCTATGGTCTCCTGAACGAGTAAACAAGCACCCTTCTGCTGTCCCAAACGGTCAGTGACCACCTTTCGCAACTGGTGTCCCTGTCTCATTAACTACCCAATACTGTCTGATAGCTGGTCCCTTGCACAAACACACACAACACATTTATATCTACCAATTCAGCTCTCTGCTGTGTTCTTTGTGATCCTGTGGCCGTTGGTGTGAACAGATCTAAGGATGGGTGCTACACCTAAAAATACTCATATCTTCTGTCTTCCAAAAATACACAGATTGTCTGGAGAGATTCCAACAGTTTTACACTGTTTAAGCACAAAAATAACAGTAAAGGATTAAAGACAGTTTCAATGGCTTTAATCACCTACTTAACATTAACGTTTTGAACATAGTCAGGTCAATTGGCAGAATACATATTTACAATGGTAGCACATCCCAACTAGCAGAACCCCTTTGAATATTCAGTACTGGTGTCTGTTCCGAAAGCTTCTGAGCACAAACTCCAGACACCCAAAATATCCCTCTTTTGTCACTGTGTTGAGGGATGGCTCCATGAATATTGGTATTGGTTTATTATTGTTAATTGTATCGAGGTACAGTGAAAAACTTGTCTTGCATACCGACCGTAGAGGTCAATTCATTACACAGTGCAGTTACACTGGGTTAATACAGAGTGCATTGAGGTAGTACAGGTAAAAACAATAACAGTGCAGAGAAA
Source organism: Pristis pectinata (assembly GCF_009764475.1). Classification (NCBI taxonomy): domain Eukaryota; kingdom Metazoa; phylum Chordata; class Chondrichthyes; order Rhinopristiformes; family Pristidae; genus Pristis; species Pristis pectinata. Next base: position 18,910,166 of record NC_067439.1, on the reverse strand, counting down.
AATGTCACAGCTGCAGAGAAAGTGCAGTGCAATAAGGCGCAAGGTCACAACAAGGTAAATCGTGAGGTCATAGTCCATCTCATCGTATAAGGGAACCATTCAACAGTCTTATCACAGTGGGGTAGACAATATACATCTGGGCAGCATATTAAGTTGTCGAATTCGGCTGAAGAGAAGACTCAAAAGACCACTGTTCTCGTTCAATCTCTTTATTACTTGATCCGAGGAGAGAGCACCAAGCCAGGCACCTAAGTCCCGGACAGGGTGGTCTCTGAGATGCATTGATCTACATACATTCTTATACTTTTTCAGAGGTGCAAACAATTACCGTACAATGAATGGTCATGCATTAGTCAGGCAGCATGGCACTTATTTTCTACATCGTGATTGGTTACAGAGGAATTTACTTTAAAATGTTACTATTTCTACTAAAGCTATAGTTCCTTAATCTTTTCAGACCATCTTGTTCCACCAGTTATCTTTGTATACATAAGGTTTTTCATGGTGGGCTCAGGGTCAGTTTAGTGGAGTAAGAGTCAAGTGTGCAGACCTGCTGAGACAGGAACTGATTGTACTGTATAATAATATCTCAAGGCTGAAGAAAACTAGCTGAAGCAAGCAAAATCTCTGAAGCAAGGCACTGCAAGCGAAGCATAGCTATTTCAAGCATACTATTACAGCCATAGTGATGTACCTTTAAATTCTCTTTTCAGGGCTCACAACCTTTTACTCTCCTAACCTTTCATTATACCTTATACACATTCTCATACCCTCCTTTTATCATATCATGATTCTACTGCTCTGCTGGTAGTGGTCTCAAAAGTTCCTCGTGATCCTGGCCTCGGGGTGAAAGTGCGACCAGCACCTTTTGCACGGGTATTAATACCTTGACCGATTTCATCATCCGGTGCAGAGTACACCTTAATATGGCTAGGCCAACAAATAGACCTACGATGATTATTAGACCATAAATAGCCAGGTTCGCTAACCAACTGCTCCATCCCGATAGCCCCCAGCTTCCCCACTCCCATCCTGGTTCCTTCCTCCACCTTAATGTTGGAGATGTGCTTTTGAATGTGGTGGGACAGCTCGGTGATATTGGAAGAAACATCAGGTATAAATGTGCAGCATTCCTTCCCTATCATGGCGCAAGTGCCCCCCTTCTCTGCCAGGATAAAGTCCAACGCCATCCTATTCTGCAATACTATCAGGCCGATGGCTATCATCCTGGTTGTTATGCTGTTCACCTGAGATTGAGTGTCCTCTAAAGCGTTGGCTGTATAGTTAGCAAGCTCTTCCAGAGCCGCTGCTAATTTCTGAATCTCCACCCATGCTCTGGTATGGTGGGAACAGAGTCCATAAAAATCGATCCGTTTCTGTCACCTTTCGTCATTGCCGCATTAGCCGGTCTGGGGGTTCCCGGGGTGGTTCAAAATATGCAAATGAGGGGCAAGATAAGCAAGGTAACAGCACCCACTCCACCCTTTACGTGAGGTGGGTGTATACATGAAACCCAAGTCCTCCACTCTGGGATTTGGTCTTTCCCCAGGTAACCAAGGATAGGCCTTGTTCCCACACCCCCAGTGGGTACTGTTCACGGACCACAATCCTCCAGTGCTTGTTTGGGTGCAGAGACTATTCCCCAACTGATAGGGGGCACTTTTATTATAGTTACAGTAACAGGTGGCATCCACTAGGGAAGCACGAGGGGTAACAACCAGCCCCAGTCCCAACAAGGTATAATTAAGTGGAAGAGGCCTAAGGCGCCAACCTTTATAACAGCAGGGATAACAGGCATTTCAGTCGAGGGACGGATAACCCCCTGGTTCACAATTATCTTCCACTAGGGTTCCGTCCCTCGCCATAAAGAACACAAACAGAATTTAAAATAAACAAAGTCCATTTTCTTGCAGAGTGATCAAAGTGGTCATCGCGTTCCTAAACTGCAGTGATGAGGGTTGTGCCGGTTGGTTCAAGAAGCGAATGGTTGAAGGGAAGTAGGTGTTCTTGAACCTGGTGTGTGGGACTTCAGGGTGCTGTAACCTCCTGCCCAGTGACAGCTGCAAGAAGATGCCGTGGCCCGGTTGGTGGGGATTTTTGTTACCTTCTTGAAGCAGCACCTCATGTAGATACTTCTGATGGCTGTGTTATTAGACCGACCCTGCTCCTTCCTGTTGGTGAATCTGCCAACTGCTCTGTGACACTAATAAACACTCCGGGATATTCAGCTCTCTTCCTTGTGACCAGACCTCTGGATGTCCAGTTGACCAGCCCCTCTCGGAACGACTAATTAATTTGACTTGTTGCAAGTGGGCAGCACGATGGGACAGCAGGTAGTGCAACTGCCACAGTGCTCCAGACCCAGGTTCCATCCTGACCTCAGGTGATGGATTTGTGGAGTTTGCACGTTCTCCTTGTGACCGCATGGGTTTCCTCCCACATCCCAAAGATGTGAGATGGGCAGGTGAATTGACTGCTGCAAGTTGCTGCTGGTGTGTAGGTGAGTAGTAGAACCAGGGAGAGATGATGGGAATGTGGATGGAACAAAATAGGGATTACTGTAAGTGTGTGCTTGATGGTCAGCATGGAGTTGGTGGGCCGAAAGACCTGTTTCCGTGCTGTATAACTCTGTGACTGAGCAAACGAGATGGTAGAGAAACATATGATCATAAAGCAGGAAGGAGCAAGGCGCCATCACAACGCAGCATGGTCCCTAGAGTGAGGACAGCGGGTCGTGAGTGTGTGCAACGAGCTGCCAGAGGAAGTGGTCGTGGTGGGAACAACTGCAATGTTTAAAAGACATTTTGACAGGTCCATGGAGAGGAAAGGTTGAGAGGGAGATGGGCCAAATGAGGCAGATGGGACTGGCTCAGTGAGGCAACTTGGTTGGCATGGATGAGTTGGGCCGAAGGGTCGGTTTTCACACTGTACAGCTCCACGACTGAGCAGATGAGATGACAGAGAACAAGATGAGGGCGGTTTGCAACATAACATGTTCCCAAAGAACAAAAATTGTTTATTTTAGTAATTTATAAATGAGAGTCAGTGGATATTTCAGCCCCTGCTTTATCTCGTCTCTGATCTTACTCTGTGTCCCTGCATAAATAAATGGGTTCACGCAGGAACACAAGAACTGAAGAACGTACCCGCTTTCTTGCAGAGGAAAAATTGAGTCACTGAAATTGGAACCTGAAAAGTAAGTGATGCTGGTAATGCGAAAATAGAGGAAAGTTATCAGTACCAGTAGCCACAAGAGGATGAAGATGCCCGAGATACTGAGGAGCAGGACGATAGACTTCCTGCGGCTGTCCATCTCCTCGTCACTCTGTCTCTCACTGTTCCCACCGCCCTGGAGTCTCCTGCGGATTCTAATGGTCCTTAAAATATGCCTGACGGTGAGGAAATTGAGCAGTAAAATTAGAACGAATGGCAGACAAGGGGTCCAAATGTTATCGATCCAGTCATAGGCTATCCAAGCAGGTGAGGTATAAAATGCTGACTTAATTTTGCACGGTGAGGCCTCAGTTTCATGGACAGGTTCATAGACAAAATACTGAAATATATTTCTGAAACAGCTCAGGGCAGCAATGGTTCCGATCACCACAGCCGCCGTTCGCTCCGTGCAATATTTTGTTTTCAATTTTTGGCAGCAAATAGCCACAAAGCGATCAAAGGTGAACATCACCGTCACCCAGACGGAACAGTCTCTCACAGCAAAAGCAATCGCGAGATTCGCATTGCAGGCCGGAGCGATGGTCAAGAAACTGTACAGAAAAGTCATAGGAACAATCCGGTATAATATCACGCCTGTGATAATGACCAGGAGATCCGTCACCGCCATCGACAGCAGGTAGACAGTGATACTTCTGGAGAGACCACATCGTCTGTGGAGCATTACCCCAATCACGGCCGTTAGCTGCAATAGAGGAAGACAGAATGAGTGAGTATGTGTTAGTGATTGTGTGTGTGTGTGTGTGTGTGTGTGTGTGTGTGTGTGTGTGTGTGTGTGTGTGTGAGAGACAGAGAGAGAGAGAGAGAGAGAGCATGAGTGCGTGGTGTGAAAATAGCTGTATGTGCATGTTTATGGGGGTGAGAGTGGTGCATGTATTTGTGTGTAGTGAGCATGTGTGGTGTGTGTTTTGTGTGTGTGGTGAGTGTGCAATGCGCTTTTTGTGTGTGGTGTGTATTTTATTTGAATGTGTGTGTTTCACAACGAAGAAAAGCATTGAAACTCAGGTAAAACGGTATTTGACGGCATTCAGTGAGACTTCCATTGTTTGGCACATGAATCTGAGATGACAGACAGTTACCCCACTATGAATTCTATCATGTAATTAACTGCGCTGTGATGTTATAACATACTTCAGTTTGGATCTTACCAGAGAGTCTGTCTCCGTGGTTAAAATCCAGAGCAAGGAAGTTCTCTTCCACTGAAAACTTCAACACCGCTGGTTTTCATATTGTTTATCATCTCTTCCATTGAATTGAAAATTCTGAAAAAAATTCTTTTTCATAAGTGTAGCCCCAACCAATATTTCTCCCTCTCGTACAGTGAATCCATTGACTGCACCTCTTGTGAAGACACCCAAATATATGTTTGGAATTCACTTCTCAAAAGCGATATATGTATATTTAAACCACATTTAGATATGCGTTTGAAGAGCGCTGTAGACATGATGCTAAAAAGTGGGATTAGACTTTTCCCACTGGCACAGAGACAGTGAACCAACTTGCCCAACATTGTAAATTTTTATAACTCAGGTAAATCACAGATCACTGCTGCAAAGCTGCGCTCCCTCAGATGTCCCTTTCACATGCACGTCTTCATTCACCAAACCAATTTCACTCCACTCCCTCCCCACATGCACCAATGGTGATCTGGTTTGTCCAATCTGCATGTGGTTTAAGGTAACCCACAATTTTCCTCCTTCACTAAGAACACCAATATCAAGCCCTATTACACCATGCACTCCTCCTCTTGCTTCCACTTGTTTGAGCTAAAATTATGTCAATCTGTATTCATCAATGACCGATCTTCCACATTGCACTCTCCAAAAATTCAGTTTCATCACCTCTCTGCAGCCAGTGCATTGAATCACAAAATCTCCAGTTCAAATCCTCATCCTACACTCACTGACTTACTGAATCCTCAGTTCTGCTATTTCAACATTCTTATGCTTTTTTCTAAACACTCTACGTCCTGTTTCCAACTCATTGATGTGAAAATCATGTCAAATTTTGGTTGCAACTGTCTATAGAAGTGCCAAAAGTAAAGGAATTGCTTTCATTAAAGTTGGGGCTTTCCATCAGAGTGAGAATAGCTGATATAATAGGCATCAAAACTATTGAAGATTAGAAGGTGTAAAGAAGAAACTCTACCAATAATTGTGATGAAATGCACTATAAAGAAATAACATTTAAAAGGAATAAAGTATTCAATCAAACTGGTACAACCAATGGGAGAAAACAATGAAAGGGTATCAATGATACTGGGGGAACAGCAAAGGGGTAAAAATCTACAACTGACAGAAAGCAATAATCCCAGTAAACACAGCACAACATTTCACAATATTTTGCAGATTGATAATTAACATCAATACTTTACCAGCAATGCCGATGACTGGAATGATGGAATAGCAAATGGCCAACACCAAGCTTTTTGGAACTGCATGCATTGTTATTGAAAGTTTACAGCACACAATGCACTTTATTCACAGTCTGTGATATTTATACCCGACAGCAGTCACCAGGGAGCAGATTAGGAATGCATCTTTGTTTTGATGAATAGTTGTGTATAATGTGTAATCCTGCTTACTTTATGGAATTCAGTGGCGCTACTTTGTGAGGAGTTTGAGGGGACTTGGAAGCCTCCAATGCACAGGACTGCAAGAGGCTGCAGAGTGTTGTAGACTCAGCCAGCTCCATCACGGGCACAACACTCCCTACCAGCAAGGGCATTTTCAAAGGATGGTGCCTCGAGAATGTGGCATCAATCATTGAGGACATTCACCATCAGGGACATTACCTCTTCTCATTGCTACCACCAGGGAGGAGATAGAGGAGTCAGAAGGTCCACACTCAGCAATTCAGAAACAGCTTCTTCCCCTCCGCTGTGTTATTACTCAATGCTCCATGAACACAACGTCAATATTCCTTTTCCTAACACTGGTTATTTATTTTGTAATTTATTGCAATTTTTATGTCTTTGCACTGTACCGCTGCCACAGAACAACACATTTCACGGCATATAAGACAGTGATAATAAACTTGATTCTGATTCTGATTTTTTTCAAGAAAAGTAAGGACAGTTTTAAAGGGTGGACGTAATTGATGAAATCTATCTTTTGGCCAATGAACACAGAAACCTGGAACAAGATGCTTTTTACATTAAAAATGAACAGACACATTGGATTTCGTTTGTGGATTGAGCAAAGTCAAAGTCGAGCTCATTGTCACATTCACAAGTACATCTATGCACAGGTGCAATGAAAAACTTACTCGCAGTAGTATCACAGGCACAGAACATCAGATAAGCAGCATTTTCAAGAAAATAAACATTAACACAGTATTTACAAGAAAGAACCCCACGAGAACAGTAAAAATGAACTCCATTTCAGTGTGAACTGATCAAAGTTATCACAGTGTTGGTGAACTCAAGTGATTAGGATTGTGCCAGTTGTCCAGTTGCTCCAGAGAAGACTGAACTTCCAGAGAAAAACACATTTGCTGTTGAATTGTTCTGGCAAAAGGTCGTGTCTGGGGGAAGATATGATTTGCACAATAAACCAAAATCTCAAAACACTGTATTATGGTTGACGTAAGCACAAACGGACTGTAGTCACTGAGGTAGGTCACCATGCTCTTCTTGGCCACTGATATGATGGATATGTTTTTCAAGCAGATGGAAACTTCAGGCCACAGAAGTGAAAGGTTCAAGATGTCCGTACGCTCTCTGTCCAGTGTGTCTGCACAGATTGACAGTAATTGGCCAGGTATGGCATCTGGTCCAGACGCCATTCGTGGATTCACCTTCTTGTAGGTGCCCAAACATCGGCATCAGAGATATGGTGGCTCGTGTGGATGTGTCATAGTTTACCCATAAAAGCGTGCATCAAAGGCATTGAGCACATCCGGGATGATGGGTCGTTGCCACTCATGCTGCCTGATCTCACCTTGTAGGAAGTGATATTGTGTAAGCCCTGCCACAGCTGTCGAGCGTCCATATGTGATTCCAGTTTAGTCCGAAATTCCTTATTTCTGTTTGCAATGGCCTACCATAGGTTGTACCTGAGTTCTTATCTGACTCTGGATCGCCAGCACTAAACACCACATATCTAGCCCTCAGCAGATTGCAAATCGTCTGGTTGATCCAGGGATTCTGGTTGAGGAAGACTCGGAATGTTTTTGTGGGTCCGCTCTCGTCCACACATGTCCTTATGAAGTCGGTGACGGCCGTGTAAGATTCATTTAGGTAGACTGACGAATCCTTCAACATGGTCCAGTCTACCGACTCGAAGCAATCCCGGATTCACTCCTCCGCCTCTGCCGTCCAGCTCTTCATCGTCCTCTTCACTGGTGCCGCGCTCTTCAGTCTCTGTCTGTACACAGGCAGAAGAACAACAGTCAGGCGGTCGGATTTACCAAAGTGCGGGCGAGGGATGGAGCGGTCTTGATGGTGGTACAGCAGTGGTCGAGTGTGTTGAGTCCTCCAGTGTTGCAGGTGATGTGTTGATAGCAGTTCGGCAGAGACTTCTTCAAGTTCACCTGATTAAAGTCTCCCGACACGATATGACAGACGTCGGGGTACGCCCCTTCGTTCTTGTTGATTACAGCACTCAGTTCCTCAAGTGCCAGCTTAATGTCTGCCTGAGGTGAGATGTAGACTGCAATCTGGATGACAGTGGAGAACTCCCGAGGTAGGTAGAACGGTCGGCACTTCACTGCCAGATGTTCCAAGTCAGGGGAGCAGGAATGGACAAGACCGCCACGTCCGTGCACCACAAAGAGTTTATCATAAAGTAGACACTGCCGCCTTTTCCCTTACCCGACGCTGCCATCTGGTCCATGCGGTGGATTGAGAAAACCTCGGCCTGGAGCGCTGTGTCAGGAGAGTTGGGAGTCAGCCATGTCTCTATGAAATAAAGTACACAGCAGTCCCTCATGTCCCTCTGATAAAGCAATCTTGCTCTGAGCTCCTCAATCTTGTTTTCTCATGACTGCTCATTAGCCTGGAGGATGTCAGGGAGAGGGGGGCCTTTTGACCCTGTGCTTCAGATTTGACATGAGCAAATATAGAAAGGTAGGGAGAAAGGTGCTACCATGATTGTAATTCAATATTAGATGAAAGAAGGTAAAAGGTGAATCACTGTTCAAGATTTAAATTTTGAAATGCTGGACATTCGAGGTTTAAGGCTGAAGCATCCAACCAACAAGACCTATCATTGCACAGAATTAGAGACAACGGTGGAAATAGTTCAAGGATTCAAATAATTATTTATTGCAATTCCTGGGTAACGGATAGATGAAGGATGCTCGGTTTGTGTAATAAAGAACATTGATCACCAAGAGCAATGGGAGCTGGTGGATGAATGGACTGTTGGGGACAGTGGAGACTCAGCAGATGGTGAGTGTTGCAGGTCGAGATTTTCTGATTCTAAGATGGCAGAACTGTTGGTGTTGACTTTCATTCACCATCAAACTGACGGCAACTGCAAGAGTTAATTCTGTGTGTAGTGAAACGTGGAACAACAAGTACACCTCCACACATTTTGCTGTCTGCAGCCTTCTCCACTGTGGTCGGAGGAAATCACTTGAACGTTGAGTAGTTGAGCCTCCTTCATTGTACATTACCCTGCAAAACGTTCACTTTGTTGCATGAGGTCAGGCAGGAGAGTAAGTCACATTAATGCTCAGCAAACTGTTGGTTGCTCTGTCATTTATCTCAAAGTCAAGTTTATTGTCATGTGCACAAGTACGTGTGTGCACAGGTGTAATGAAAAACTTACTTGCAGCAGCATCACAGGCAAATAGCATCAGATAAGCAGCATTCACAAGAAAAACGAAAAATGTAAGCAATTTTTACAAGAATACACAATTCGAACAAACAGCAAAGTCCGTTTTATTGCAAAGTGATCAATGTGGTCACAGTGCTGATGTACTGAGATAGGGATTAGGGTTCTGCACGTTGATTCAAGAACTGAATGGTTGAAGGGAAGCAGCTGTTCTTGAACCTGGTGGTGTGGGACTTCAGGCTTCTGTACCTCGTCCCTGATGTCAGCTGCTAGAAGATGACATTGCCCAGCTGGTGGGGAGCTTTGATGATGGATGTTTGGATTGTGGAGGGTCATGGCTGTCATGCGACAGCGCTGCCCCCTACCTGATCGGAAGACACACCACTGCTACCTGGTCGGAAGACACACCACTGCCAATCAAGGTTTGTCCCCGCCCACCCATCTGCGCACACCTGACCGTTGGCCTTTGTAAATGATTCATCCTTGCTGACACCGGGTTATTGGCCTTTCTAAATTACCTGGGCTGGACCCCTCAGCCCTCCAGCCACATGTGATCGGCTCTTCCTCTTTGTCTGTTTTGAAGGATCACCCTGCTTCACTCTAGACTGTGTTCAGAGTCCTTGCCTTATGAGAACCCGAATCTGTTTCCTCACTCACAACAATGTTGTTTTTTTGTTGTAGCTCTTTTTCTCCCCCAAATGGATTTTAGTTTTATTTAAAGCTGATATTTTGACTTCTTCATGTGTTTCACTGTTGTTGACAATCAATGGCACTCCCACTGCCTGGTGTCCTGCTTCACAGGCTTGGGAATCACCATTGACTGGAAGTCCCACTGAATCAGCCACATAAATACTGTCACTACAAGAGCACCTGAGTGTCAAAGTCAAAGTCAAGTTTATTGTCACGTGCACAAGTACATGAGCGCACAGGTGCAGTGAAAACCTTACGCAGCAGCATCACAGGCTCATCGCATCAGATAAGCAGCATTCACAAGGGAAACAAATTAAACATAAATTATACACAAAGTTTACAAAAATAACACAATTAGAACAAAGTCCACATCATTGCAAAGTGATCAAACTAGTCACAGTGTTGCTGAACCGTAGTGATTAGTGATGTGCTGGTTAGTTCAGGAACTGAATGGGTGATGGGAAATAGCTGTTCTTGAATCTAGTTGGGTGGCATTTCAGGCTTCTGTACCTCCTGCCCGATGGTCGCTGCGAGAAGGTGGCATGGTCTGGATGGTGGGGCTATTTGATACCAGATGTTGCCTTGTTGCGGCAGCGGCTCCTGTGGATACAACCGACGGTGGGGAGGGATGTGCCTGTGATGTATTGGGCTGACTCCGCGACTCTTTGCAGCTTCTTACAGACCATGATGCAACCAGTTGGGATACTCTAAACAGTACATCTGTGGATGCTTGTTAGCTGACAAGCCAAACTTCCTTACTCTCCTCAGAAATTAAAGACACTGGCGCGTTTCCCTTGTGATATCATCTACGTGCAGGGCCCAGGACAGGTCATCTGATATGTTAGCACCCAGGCATTTAAAGCTGCTGAATCTCTCCACCGCCATTCCCCCAATGTAGACTGGCGCATGTTCACCCTCCTTCCCCTTCCTGAAGGCAACAATCAGTTCTACTGACGTCAAGTGAGAGGTTGTTGTTGTGGCACCACTGAACCAGGTGTCCTATCTCGCTCCGGGAAGCTGACTCATCACCACCTGTGATTCATTCAACAACAGTGGTGACCGCGGCGAATTTGTTCATGGAGCTGTGCTTAGCCACACAGTCATGTGTGTACAGAGAGTAGAGCAGGGGGCTCAGCACACAGCCTTGAGGTGCACCTGTGCTGATTGTCACTGAGGAGGAGATTTTGTTACTGATCCTCACTGACTGAGGTCTGCCGATGAGAAAGTCGAGGATCCAGTTGAAGAGGTAGGCAAAGAAAGAAGGTAAAAGGTGAATCACCGTCCAAGGTTTAAACTTTGGAAAAATGGACATTAGAGGGTTAAGAATGAAGCATCAGATGAACAAGAAGTATGACTGCACAGAATTAGAGACAACAGTGGTAGCAGTTCAAGGATTCAAATAATTATTTATTGGAATACTTGGGTATCCCAAAAATGATGGAAGCTCGGTTTGTGCAATAAAGGGATTTGGTCACCAAGAGAAATGCGAGCTGGTGTAAAACTAAAGAAGGATTAATGGACTGTCAGGGACTGTAGAGACTCAGCAGATAGTGGGTGTTGCAGGTCGAGATTTTCTGATGCTGAGACGGCAGAACTGTTGGTGTTGATTTTCATTCACCATCAAACTGACGGCAACTTCAAGAGTTAATTCTGTGTGTAGTGAAACGTGGAACAACCAGTGCACCTCCACACATTGTGCTGTCTGCAGCCTTCTCCACTGTTCTCAAAGGGAATCACTTGAACGTTGAGTAGTTGAGTGTCCTTCATTGTAAATTACCCTGCAAAACGTTCACTTTGTTGCACGAGGTCGGGCAGGACAGTAAGTCACACTAATACTCAGCAAACTGTTGACGGCTCTCTAATGAATGTCAAGGTCAAGTTTATTTTCGTATGCAGAAGTACCTACTGCAAATGTGCAATGAAAAACTTACTTGCAGCAGCGTCTGTTGGCTAATCAGCTTTTTCATCAGCAGACCTCAATCAGTGAGGATTGGTGACAACATCTCCTCCTCGCTGACCACAAACACAGGTGCACCTCAAGGCCCTGTGTTTATCCCCCGGCTATGCTCTCTATACACACGACTGTGTGGCTAAGCACAGCTCCAATTCCATCTGCAAATTTGCTGATGCCACCACTGTTGTTGGATGAATCACAGGTGGTGATGAGTCAGCTGACCGGAGCGAGATAGGACACCTGGTCTAGTGGAGCCGCAACAACAAACTCTCACTCAGCGTCAGTAGAACTAAAGAGCTGATTGTTGACTTCAGGTAGGGGAAGGAGGGTGAAGATGTGGAAGTCTACAGTGGGAGAGAGAGTCAGCAGCTTTAAATTACAAGGCATTAACATATCGGATGACGTGTGTTGGACCCTGCACATAGATGCAATCACAAGAATGGCGCGCCAGTGTCTTTAATTTCTCAGGTGGTTAAGGAGGTTCCACTTGTGACCAAACACTCAAGCAAACTTCGACAGATGTACTGTTGGAAGTATCCTGACAGGTTGAATAATGGTCTGAACAGCAATTCGTATGTGCAGGAACATAAAATGCTGCAGAGAGTCATGGACTCTGCCCAATACATCACGGTCACATCCCTGCCCACCATTGGGAGTATCTACAGGAGGTGCTGCCTCAAGAAGGCAACATCCATCACCAAAGATCCCCACCATCCTGGCCATGCCATATTTTTGCAGCTACCTTTGGGCAGGAGGGACAGAAGCCTGAAGTCCCACACCACCAGGTTCAAGAACAGCTACTTCCCTTCAACCGGCACAACCCTCATCACCAGAGTTTTCCAACACTGTGACCACTTACATCACTTTGCACTGTGATGCTCTGTGCCTGTGATGCTGCTGCAAGTTAGTTTTTCATTGCACCTGTGTGTACCTGTGCTTGTGCGGATGACAATAAACTCGACTTTTACTTTGATCATTCCACAAACTAAATCCAATGTGTCTGTTTTTTACTGTCAAAAACATCTTTTTCCAGGTTTCTGTGTTCAAGAGGCCAAAGCCAGTTTTCACAAATCCACCCTTTAAGAGAGTCCTTCCTTTTCTTTTAAGAAATGGAAGCATAATGACACGTTGTACACAATTATTCATCAGAGCAATTACTGCCATAAGCTGCTTTAAGTTGCTTGTTTCAATTAACAGAAAAAAACAAAGATGCTTTCCTAATATGCCACCTGGTGACTGATGTCGGGTATAAATATAACAGATGGTCAATGCAGTGTGTTGTGTGATTGAAGCATCCAACAACAATGCATGGAGTTCCACAGATCTTGGGGTTGGCCATTTGCTATTACATCATTGCAGTCATCGGCATTCCTGGTAAAGTATTGGTGTTAATTATCAATCTGCAAAATGCTGTGAAATGTTGCGTCACTGCTCTGTTTACTGGGATTGTTGCTTTCTGTCAATTGTAGATTTTTACCCCTTTGCTGTTCTCCCAGTATCATTAATACCTTTCAATTGTTTTCTCCCGTTGGTTGTACCAGTTTAATTGAATATTTGATTCTTTGTAAATTTTTCAGAGTGCATTTTAACACAAATAGAGGTAGAGTTTCTTCTTCCTTAATCTAAATTGCTAGACTATTTGTGATGTTCTAATCTGGTTTTGATACCTATTATTTCACCTCTTCTCATTCTGATGCTAAACACCCAACGATAATGGAAGCAATCTCTTTTCTTTTGGCACTTGTATGAACAGGATCAAACAAAATTTGAAACCAAATTTACATTTAGAAGTCTAAAACAGGACATGGAGTGTTTTAAAAGAGTAGGTCTTTATTGAAATGGCAGAACTGAGGATCAGTAATAAACTTATGGAGAGTGCATTGTGGAAGCTGGGTCATTGATGAATCCAGATGGATAGGATTTCTGCTCAAATCAGTGGAGGCGAGAGAGGAGTGCACGGTGTAATAGGGCTTGATATTGGTATTCTTGGTGAAGGAGGAAAATTGTGTGTTCTCTTAAACTACATGTAGATTAGACAAACCAGATGGTGATGGTGCATGTGGGGAGGGAGCGGAGTGAAGTACAGAATTGGTTCAGTGGATGAAGACGTGCATGTGAAAGGGACATCCGAGGGAGCGCAGCTTTGCAGCAGTGATCTGTGATTTAACTGAATTATGAAGATTTACAATGTTGGACCAGTTGGTGCACTGTCTCTGTGCCAGTGGAAAAAGCCTCATCCCACTTTTTAACACCATGTCTATAGCGCTCTTCAAATACACATACAAATGTGGTTTAAATATGCCCATGTCGCTTTCGGGAAGTGAGTTCCAAACATCCATCTGGGTGTCTTCACAAGAGGAGGGGTCGATGGCATTGTTGTACCAGAGGGAGAAATATTGGATGGGATGAAACTCATGGAAAAAGCATTTTTCAGGATTTTCAGTTATATGGAAGAGGTGATCAACAATACGGAATGCAGTGGTGTCGATCGTGTTGAAGTTTTCAGTCAGTGATAAAGTACTTTCTTGGGATTTTTTTCCACATAGACAGACTCTCTGGAAAGATCCAAACTGAAGTGTGTTGCAACATCAAAGCGAAGTTAATCATAGGATAGAATTCTCGGTTGGGTCACTGTCTGTCAACTCAGTTTCAAGTGTCAAAACAATAAAAGTCGCACTGAATGCCGTCAAGTACAATTTTATCTGAGTTCCACTGTTTTAATTTTGTCAAACACACACATTCAAAAACCAAACGAAACACCACACACGTTCAAACAAAGCATACGTCACATACATACACTGCACTCCACACATAAAATACACACACAAAATACACACCACACTCACACCACACGTGTATTCTCACACCATACACTCATCCGCACTCTCACTCAGATAAACATGACACACAGAATTACCAACACACACGCACTCCCTCTGTCTTCCTCTATTGCAGCTAACTTGGCCGTGATTGAGGTAATGTTCCGCAGACGATGTGGTCTCTCCAGATGTGTCACTGTCTACCTGCTGTCGATGGCGGTGACGGATCTCCTGGTCATTATCACAGGTGTGATATTAAACCGAATTGTTCCCATGACTTTCCCGTCCAATTTCTTGACCATCGCTCCAGCCTGCAATGTGAATGTCGCGGTAGCTTACAACATAAGAGACTGCTCCGTCTGGGTGACGGTGATGTTCACCTTTGATCGCTTTGTGGCTATTTGCTGCCAAAAATTGAAAACAAAATATTGCACAGAGCGAACGGCGGTTGTGGTGATCGGAACGGTTACTGCCCTGAGCTGTTTCAAAAATGTATTTATGGGTTTTATATATGAACCTCCACATAAAACCGAACTCACACCGTGCAAAATGAAGTCAGCATATTATACCTCACCTGGCTGGATAGCATTTGACTGGATCGATAACATTTTAACCCCTTGTCTGCCAATTGTTCTAATTTTTCTGCTCAATTCCCTCACCGTCAGGCACATTTTAAGGGCCATTAGAATCCGCAGGAGATTCCAGGGCGGCGGGAACAGTGAGGGACAGAGCGACCCGGAGATGGACAGCCGCAGGAAGTCTATCGTCCTGCTCCTCAGTATCTCGGGTATCTTCATCCTCTTGTGGCTACTGGTCCCGATAACCGTCCTCTATGTTCGCATTACCAGCGTCACTTACTTTTCAGGTTCCAATTTCAGTGACTCAATTTTCCCTCTGCAAGAAAGCGGGTACGTGCTTCAGTTCTTGTGTTCCTGCGTGAACCCACTTATTTATGCAGGGACACAGAGTAAGATCAGAGATGAGATAAAGCTGGGGCTGAAATATCCACTGACTCTCATTAATACATTACTGAAATAAACAATTTTTAATTTTTGGGAACAGTTTATGTTGCAAACGGCCCTTATTTTGTTCTCCATCATCTCACCAATTCAAAATCAAAGTCGAGTTGAAGGTACACGTGTGCAGAGGTGCAATGTCGAACTAACTTGCAGCAGCATCACAGGCACATCACATCAGAAAAGCAGCATTCAGAAGAAAAACGTAAATTAAACCTGAAATATACACAATTGTTTTCAAGAAAACACAGTTAACACAAAACATTCCATATAAGTGCAAAGTGATCTAAGTTTTCAGTGTTGCTAAACTGTAACGATTAGAGTTTTGCCTGTTCGTCCATGGAACTGAATGGTTGAAGAGAAGTAGCTGTTCTTTCTCCTGGTGGTGTGGGACTTCAGGCTTCTGTACCTCCTGTCCAATGATATCTGCGAGAAAATTGCACGGCGCGGATGGTGAGGATCTTTGATGATGGATGTTGCCTTTTTGTAGCAGCGCCTCCTGTAGATACATGTTGTGGGTCGGGGGTAGGGGTGTGATATGCCCGTGGTGTATTGGGCAGAGTCCACTGCACTCTGCAGCTTCTTGCATTCCTGTGCATTGGAATTGCTGCACGAGACCATGATGGAACCAGTCAGGATGCTTTCAACTGTACATCTGTCGAAGCTTGTCAGAGTGTTTGATAATATCTCAAACCTCCTCAACCTCCAAAGACAAAAAAGATGGCGGTGTGGTTTCCTTCTCATTGTATCCATGTGCTGGGCCCAGGACAGCTCATCCAATTTCTTAACACCCAGGGATTTAAGGCTGCTGACTCTCTCCACCGCCGTTTTCCTTATGTAAACTGACGCATGTTCTGCCTCCTGCCCCTTCCTGAAGTCAACAATCAGCTCCTTAGTTTTGCTGACATTGAGCGAGAGGTTGATTCATAGAGCTGTACAGTATGAAAGCTGGCTGACCACATTGCCGAATTGAGCCAGTTCCATTTGCCTGCCTGTGGCCCATCTCCCTCTCAACCTTTCCTCTCCATGTACTTGTTCAAGTGTCCTCTGCCACTTTCTCTGGCAGCTCGTTCCACACACTCACCACACTCTCTCCTTACTCTTGTGTCCACGCTGCATTGTGATGACGTTTTGCTCCTTCCTGCTTCATGTTCATCTTGCCTGCTCATATATACAGTTACACAGCACAGAATCAGGCCCTTCGGCCCACCAACTACATGCCGACCATCAAGCTCCCTTTTATGCTGATCCCCATTTTATTCTCTCCACATTCCCATCATCTCGCCCAGATTCTGCCGCTCACCTGCACACTGGGGGTAACTTGCAGCCTGCAACCTGCACGTCTTTGGTATGTGGGAGGAACCCATGTGGTAACAGGGAGAATGTGCAAACTCCATACAGACAGCACCGGAGGTCAGGATCGAACCTGGGACTTCTGATCTGTGAGGCAGCAGCACTACCTGCTGTCCCACTGTGCCGCCCACTTGCAACAAGTTAGATGAATTAGCAGTACCAAGAGGGGCTGGTCTACTGGACATTACAGAGGTCTGGTCACAAGGAAGAGAGCTGAATATCCTGGAGTACTTATTAGTGTCACAGAGCGGTTGGCAGATTCACCAACAGGAAGAAGCAGGGTCAGTCTGATAACACAACGCCACTGGGACACTGGGAAGAAAGGAACATGAAGTGTCAGTAAGTTGTATCATTTTAGGGAGTAATTGGAAAGGACCGAAAAAACCTGCCAGTCCCCCTGTTGGACAAGAAGAAAATTGGGGCTTAAAACTCGGGTAAAGCCATCACCATGGGCTCATCGTCAACTGTCCATTTCCCTCCACAGATGCTGCTCGACCCACAGAATTCCTCCAGCAGTTTGTGTGTTGCTCCACATTCCAGCATCTGCAGTCTCTTGTGTCTCCTGTGTTAACTCCTTGTTGTCTGGCAAATCAAATTGGCAGATGTGACCTTGAGGATGTAAGTTCATTGAATGCCGGCAAGACGGTAAGTGGTAGAGGTGGAAACATTTGCAAAGCTTAAAAGACATTTGGACAGGTACATGGATACGAAAGCTTCAGAGGGATATCGGTGAAATGCAGGCAAATAAGAATGACTCAGTTGGGCAATTTGGTCGGCAGGGACAAGTTGGTCCGAAGGGCCTGTTTTCCATGTTGCATCAGAGTCATATTTATTATCCCTGTCGTATATGACGTGAAATTTGTTATTCTACAGCAGTAGTACAGAGCAAAGACTCAAAGTTACTATAAATTACAACATCAATAAACGGTGAAAGGAATAGCGAGGTTGTGTTCAGCGATTCATGGCCCTTCCAGAAGTTGACAGCAGAGGCGAAGAAGATCTTTCTGGGCTCAGGTTCTTCAGGCTCCTGTACCTCCCCCCCCCCCTGAGGGTAGTAATGAGAAGAGGGCATGTCCCGGGTGGTGAGGGTCCTTTGTGATGGATGCTGCCTTCTTGACACACCGCCTTTTGAAGATGTCCTCGATGGTGGGGAGGGATGTGCCCATGATGGAGCTGCCTGAGTCCACAACCCTCTGCAGCCTTATGCGATCCAGTGCACTGGAGCCTCCACACCAGGCTGTGATGCAACCAATCAGAGGGATCTCCATCGTACATCCATACAAATTTGCCAGAAGTCTCCTCAAACTTCTCACCTTGCAGAGATGCTGGCGTGCTCTGTGACTGAGCAGGTGAGATGATCGAAAAGATGATGAGGGCAGTTTGCAACAGAAACTGTTCCCAAGGAATAAACGTTGTTTATTTCAGTAATTTATTAATGAGAGTCAGTGGATATTTTAGCCCCAGCTTTATCTCATCTCTGATCTTACTCTGTGTCCCTGCATAAATAAATGGGTTCACGCAGGAACACAAGAACTGAAGCGCGTACCTGCGTTCTTCCAGGAGTCACTGAAATTGGAACCTGAAAACTAAGTGACGTCGGCAATGCGAACATAGAGGACAGTTATCAGGTCCAGTAGCCACAAGAAGATGAAGATAACCTAGATACTGAGGAGCAGGACGATAGCCTTCCTGTGGCTCTCCATCACCGGGTCGCTCTGTTCTGGCCGCCCTGGAGTCTCCTGCGGATTTTAATGGCCCTTAAATTGAATCAATGTGTTGGGCTCAAAGTAGATCCTCTGACACCCAGGAACTTGAAGCTGCTCAGCCTTTCCACAGCTGACCCCTCAATGAGGACTGGTGTGTGTTCTCCCGACTTCCCCTTCCTGAAGTCCACAGTCAGTTCCTTGGTCTTGCTGACGTTGAGTGTGAGACTGTTGTTGCGACACCACTCAACCAGCTGATCTATTTCATTCTAGTACGCCTACTCATCGCCATCTGAGATTCTGCCAGCAACAGTGGGGTCATTCCTGAATTTATAAATGGTGGTTGAGCTGAGAGTTTTATGTTTCTGTGTGCTTGTGTGGTGTGATAACGGCATGAGCATTTTTGTCGCGTGTGGTGTGAGAGTGGTGTGTGTGTGTGTGTATTTTGTTTGTTGTGAATGTTAGACAAAGAAGTAAATCAGTGGAACTCACAGATAAGCCTTGCACTTGACGGTGTTCAGTGCGACTTTTATTGTTTTGACACTTGAAACTGAGTTGACAGACAGTTACCCCACTGTGAATTCTATTGTGGGATTGACTGCGCTGTGATGTTGCAACGTACTTTAGTTTTGGATCTTACCAGAGAGTCTATCTCTGTGGAAGGAATCCAGAACCATGAACATAACCTACCACTGTGAACCTTTCACTGAGTTAATACCTTTGTACTTTTGTTACTAGTTTGAATGGCTGAGTTTTTCCAGAAATTTAGTGGAAGGTGCTGAGGCACAATCATCACATCACTGAATTTAGACTAACTGCTCTGCAATTACGTGGTTTAACACTTCCTCCCTATTTAAACAATAGAAGCAGTTCTCCATTCTTCTGGCTCCCCCTGTGGCCTGGGATGATTGGAAAATGACCGTCAGAGCCTCCACAATTTGTGCCCTTGTTTCCTTTAACAACCTCCTCTCTCGATGCATCACAGCTTGGGACGGCAACTGCCCTTCCCGAGGATGCAAGGAATTGCAGAGGGTTGTGAACACAGCTCAGCCCATCACACAAACCAGTTTCCCTTCCACTGACTCTGTCCACACTTCCCGCTGCCTCAGAGAAGCAGCCAACATAACCACGGACCACTCCCATCCCATTCATTCTCTCTTCTCCCCTCTTCCATTGGGCATAAGGTACAAACGCTTGAGAGCACGTTCCATCAGAATCAAGGACAGCTTCTATCCCGCTGTTATCAGATCTTGAACGGGCCTCTCATACGCTAAAATATGAACTCCTGATCTCCCAGTCTACCTCATCGTGGCCCTTGCACTTTATTTGTCCACCTGCACTGCACATTCTAGTAACTGTAACACTATATTCTGCATTTTGTTTTCCTTTTACTGTCTTGATGTACTCATGTGCGGAATAGTGTGTCTGTGTGTCACGCAAACAAAATCATTCCCTGTGTGTCGGTACATGTGCCAATAATAAACCAAATCCAATATTTCATCCAGATCAGGCAATTTATTCATTTACAAAGATAACACCTGAACCATTTGGAGTTGTACAGGATGGAAACTGGCCCTTCAGTCCACCGTGTCCATGACGACCAATAGGGACCCATCGATACTATTCCCAATTCCCAGCACAGTGTGTAGACTTCTATATCTTGGCGATTCAAATGCCCAACCAGATATTTCTTAAATGCTGTGAGAGTGCCTGCCTCCCCCACCCTCTCAGGCTGTGTGTTCCAGATTCCAGCCACCCTCAAGCTGAAAATGATCTTCCTCAGATCCATTCTGAACCTAATCCTTCACCCTAAACCTACACCCTTTGGTTTTAGCTGCCTCTGCTGTGGGGAGAGAGTGAGCAGCTTCAAGTTCCTGGGTGTCAGCATCTAAGAGGATCTATCCTGGACCCAACACATTGATGCAGTAGTGGGGACAATACTGGCCTGGATTGATTGCAGTGGGATGGAGTCAAGCACCCATCCCCACCCTCCCACTGTTCTGACAAGAAACCTTTGATGTAAAACGTGAACTCTTTTACTTCCCATTGACGCTGTCTGACCCGAGTGTTTCCAGCATTTTCTGCTTTTATTTCAGATTTCCAGCATCTGCAGTTTTTTTTTAAATTTCAGTTATGTTTCTCTTTAAGTATCCTGCCTCCGATTGCACTTCCGACATAATGTTCAAGGAACCCGTCTCGCCGGCATTCAATGAACTTACATCCTCAAAGCCATATCTGCCAATTTGATTTGCCAGCCAACAAGGAGATAACACAGGAGACACAAGAGACTGCAGATGTTGGAATGTGGAGCAACACACAAACTGCTGGAGGAATTCTGTGGGTCGAGCAGCATCTGTGGAGGGAAATGGACAGTCGATGATAAACCCATGATGGTTGCTTTACCCTTATTTTAAGCCCCTATTTTCTTCTTGATCTGGCCAACAGGGGGGCTGACAGTTTTCTTCTATACCTTTCCAATTACCCCCTAAAATGATGCCACTTACTTATACTTCAAGTTCCTTTCTTACCAGTGTCCTGATGCCGTTGTTTTATCAGACCGACCCTGCTCCTTCCTTTTGGTGAATCTGCCAACCGCTCTGTGACACTAATAAATACTCCAGGATATTCAACTCTCTTCCTTGTGATCAGACCTCTGTAATGTCCAGTAGACCAGCCCCTCTTGGTACTGCAAATTCATCTAACTTGTTGCAAGTGGGACAGCAGGTAGTGCCGCTGCCTAACAGCTCCAGAGACCCAGGTTCGATCCTGACCTCCACTGCTGTCAGTGCGGAGTTTGCACGTTCTCTCTGGGTTTCCCCACAGCCCAAAGACGTGCAGGTTGTGAGGGTAATTGGTCACTGTAAATTGCACCAAGTGTGCAGGTGAGCGGGGGAATCTGGGGGGAGATGATGGGAATGTGGGGAGAATAAAATACGGATCAATGTAAATGGAGGCTTGATGGTCGGCATGGAGTTGGTGGGCAGAAGGGCCTGTTTCTGTGCTGTGTAACTCTGTGACACAACCTTCCAACAGAAAGCAGGAAGGAGCAAGGCGTCATCACAATGCAGCGTGGACCCAAGAGTAAGGAGAGAGTGTGGTGAGTGTGTGGAACGAACTGCCAGAGGGAGTGGTGGGGCTGGGAACAATTACATTGTTTAGGAGGCATTTGTACAGGTCCATGGACAGGAAAGGTTGATCGGGAGATGGGCCAAATGCAGGCAAATGGGACTGACTCAGTAAGACAACTTGGTCGGTATGGACAAGCTGGGCCGAAGGGCCTGTTTCCATGCTGTATAACTCTATGAATATAGGACTGAGCAGGTGAGATGTTAGAGAACAAAATGAGGGTGGTTTGGAACATAAACTGTTCCCAAAGAATAAAAATTGTTTATTTCAGTAATTTATTAATGATAGTCAGTGGATATTTCAGTCCCAGCTTTATCTCGTCTCTGATCTTACTCTGTGTCCCTGCATAAATAAATGGGTTCACGCAGGAACACAGGAACTCAAGCACATGTCCATTTTTTACTTGCAGAGGGAAAATTGAGTCACTGAAATTGGAACCTGAAAAGTAAGTGATGTCTGCAATGAGAATGTAGAGGAATGTTATCAGTGTCAGTCGCCACAAGAGGATGAAGATACCCGAGACACTTAGGAGAAGGACGATAGACTTCCCACGGCTGTCCGTATCCGGGTTGCTCTGTCTCTCACTGTTCCCGCTGCCCTGGAGTCTCCTGCGGATTCTAATCGCCCTTAAGATGTGTTGTACCACACTCGTGATAATGACCAGGAGATCCGTCACCGCCATCGACAGCAGGTAGACAGTGATACATCTGGAGAGATCACATCGTCTGCGGAACATTACCCCAATGACGGCCAAGTTCGCTGCAATAGAGGAAGACAGAGGGAGAGCACGTCTGTCAGTAATTGTGTGTGTTATGAGTGGGTGGTGTGAGAACGTGCGTGTGTGTGGTTTGTGGTGTTTTTATCTCTGTGTGTGCTTGTACGATGCGATAATGGCATGAGGATTTTTGTGCTCTGTGGTTGTGGGAGTGGTTCAGATTGATAGAGTGCGGTGTGAGTGTTATGTTTAAGTGTGATGTGCGTGTGTGATGTTTGCTACAATAGAGGAAGACAGTGGGAGGTGTGTCAGTGTTTGTGTGCGGTGTGTGTTTAAGTGTATCGTATGTTCTTTGGTTGTTGTGTGTGTGACGAAGGAGTAAAACAGTGGAACACACAGATCATTCTTGTGCTTGACGGTTTTCAGTGTGACATTTGTTGCTTTGACATTGGAAAGTGTTTTAAAAGACAGTTACCCCGCTGAGAATTCTGCCATGTGATTAACTGCGCTGTCATGTTGCTGCATACTTTAGTTTGCATCTTACCAGAGAGACTGTCTCTGTGGAAAAAATCCAGAGCAAGAACTTCATCTTCCACTGTGAACATTGCACTGAGTTTATACCTTTGTACTTCTGTTACGAGTTTGAATGACCGAGTTTTCCCAAAACTTTAGGGGAAGGTGCTGAGGCACAATCATCACATCACGAAATTTAGACTAACTGCTCTGCAGTTACATGGTTTAACTCTTGCTCCTTATTTAAACAATGGAAGCAGTTCTCCATTCTTCTGGCTCCACCTGTGGCCTGGGTTGATTGGAAAATGACCGTCCGAGCCTCCACAATTTGTGTCCTTGCTTACTTTAACAACCTCCACTCTCAATGCATCACAGATTGGGACGGCAACTGTCCTGCCCAAGACCACAAGGAATTGCAGAGGGTTGTGAACACAGCTCAGTCCATCACAAAAACCAGCCTCCCCTCCACTGACTCTGTCTACACTTCCCGCTGCCTTGGGGAAGCAGCCACATAATCAAGGTCCCCTCCCACCCCGGTCATTCTCTCTTCTCCCCCCTTCCTTTGGGCAGAAGATGTAAAAGCTTGAGAGCACATTCCATCAGTCTCAAGGACAGCTTCTATCCCACTGTTATTTTGCTCTTGAATCGACTTCTCATACGCTAAAAGATGAACTCCTGATCTCCCAATCTACCTCACCGTGGCCCTTGCACATTATTTGCCCACCTGCACTGCACTTTCTCTGTAACTGTAACACAATATTCTGCATTCTGTTTCCTTTTTACTGCCATTATGTACTTATGTATGGAATGGTGTGTCTGTGTGGGATGCAAACGGAACATTTTCACTGTATGTCGGTACATGTGGCAATATTAAACCAATTCCAAGGTTATGTCCAGACCAGGTAATATATTCATTTAAAAAGATAACACCTGAATCACCTGGAGTTGTACAGAATGGAAACTGGCCCTTCAGCCCACCGTGTCCATGCCGACCAACAGGGACCAATCCACACTGCCTCGTTATTCCGTTTTTCTTTGCACAATTTAGTTATTGTTGTAATTCGTCGTAATTTTATGTCTTTGGACTGTACGGCTGCCGCAAAACAGCATAGTTCACATCAGCTCAGTCAGTGCTAATGCATCTGATGCTGATTCTGGAAAATATTTCTACAATCTGTTCTATTTATACATCCATCAGGACCCCCTCAGCCCTCTCTGTTCAAGGAATACAAACCCAGTTTATCCAGCCTCTGTTCATAACTGAAACTCACGATCCCAGGCAACATCCTGGTGAATCTCCTGTGCACCCTCTGCAGTGCAAGCAACTCCTACCTATAGTGTAGTAACCAGAACCGTACACACAAAAAGTCCATTCCAATGCCCATCCTGCACTTACTGACTTGCTGGATCCTCAGTTCCGTTCCTTCAACATTCTTATGCTGTTTTCTAAACAGTCCACGTGCTGTTTAAAACTCCTTAATGTAAATCTGGGGTCAAATTCTGTTTGAAACTGTTCATACAAGTGCCATAAGAAAAAAAATTGCATCCATTGTAAGTTGGGTGTTTATCGGTGTGATGTGATATAATCGGTATCAACACCGTTGTCGATTAGAAATTTTAAAGAAGAAACTTTGCCACTAAATGTGATAAAATGCACGAGAAAGAAATAAAATTTAAAAGGGATGAAATATGAAATTAAAATGGTGCAAGCAATGGGAGAAAACAATGAAAAGGCATTAATGATACTGGGAGAACAGCAAAGGGGTAAAAATCCACAATTGACAGACAGCAACAATCCCAGTAAACACAGCATTTTGCAGATTGATAATTAACACCAATACTTTACCAGGAATGCCGATGACTGCAATGATGGAATAACAAATGGCCAATCCAAAGAATTTTGGAACTCCATGCATTGCTATTGAAAACTTCAAGCGCACAACACACTGCATTCACAGCCTGTTATATTTATACCCGACGGCAGTCACCTGGGAGCAGATTAGGAAGGAATCTCTGTTTTTGTATGCTAATTACAACTAAAACAAGCAGTTTAGAGCAAATGATAACAATTGTTTTGATGAATTATTGTGTCTGCTGTGTAATCCTGCTTCCATTTCTTCCACGAAAAGTAAGGCAAGGGTGGATGTAATTGGCGAAAGCTGTCTTTATACCAGTGAACACAGCAACCTGGAACCATATATTTTGGCTTTAAAACATGAACAGACACATTGGATTTAGGTTGTGGAATGATGCTGAACTATGATGGAAATTCAAGATCAGAAGAAAGAAGGTAAAAGGTGAATCACCGTTCAAGATTAAAATTTTGGAAAACTGGACATTAGAGGGTTAAGGCTGAAGCATCAGATGAACAACAACTATCATGGCCCAGAATAAGAGACAACAGTGGAAGCAATTCAACGATACATGTAATTATTTATTACTTGGGTAACCGATAAATAAAGGAAGCTCAGTTTGGTTAATAAAGAGCGTTGATCACCAAGAGAAATGGGAGCTGGTGTAGAAATAAAAAAGAATTCATCGACTGACCGGGACTGTGGAGACTCAGCATATAGTGAGTATTGCAGGTCGAGATTTTCTGATTCTAAGATGGCAGAACTGTTGGTGTTGACTTTCATTCACCATCAAACTGACGGCAGCTTCAGGAGTTAATTCTGTGTGTAGTGAAACGTGGAACAACCAGTGCACCTCCACACATTGTGCTGTCTGCAGCCTTCTCCACTGTGCTCAAAGGAAATCACTTGAACGTTGAGTAGTTGAGCCTCCTTCATTGTAAATTACCCTGCAAAACGTTCACTTTGTTGCGTGAGGTTGGGCAGGACAGTAAGTCACATTAACGCTCAGAAAACTGTTGGTGGTCTCTAAGTTTACGTCAAAGTCAAGTTTAATGCCATGTGCACAAGTACAGAATGCACACGTGCAAGGAAAACCTTTCTTGCAGCAGCATAACAGGCACAAAGCATCACATAAGCAGCATTCACAAGAAAAACAGAAATGACATATGAATTATACACAGTTTTTTACAAGAAAGATCACAATTGGAACGAAAAAAGAGTTCATTTTATTGCAAAGTGATCAAAGTGGTCATGGTGTTGCGAAGGTATACTGATAAGGGTTGTGTTGTTTGGTTGAATAACTGGTTGGTTGAAGAACTGAATGGTTGAAGGGAAGTCACTGTTCCTGAACCTGGTGGTGTGGGACTTCAGGCTTCTCTATCTCCTTCCCGATGGGAGCTGCGAGAAGATGGCATGGCCCGGATGGTAGGGATCTTTGGTGATGGATGACGCCTTCTTGAAACAGCACCTCCTGTAGATACTCCCGATGGTGGAGAAGGATGTGGGAGTGATGAATTGGGAAGTGTCCACTACTCTCTGCAGCTTATTAAGTTCTTGTGCATTCGAATTGCCGTACCAGACAATTATGCGACCAGTCAGGATACTCTCAACATACATCTGCAGATGTTTTTTAGCGTTTTCAGTGACAAGCCGATCCTCCTTAAGGTCCTAAGAAAGTAAAGACATTGGCGCACCTTCCTTGTGATTGCATCTCTATGCAGGGCCCAGGACAGCTCATCCGGTATTTTAACACTCAGGAATTTGGTGCTTATAACTTTTTTTTAGAATTGGAATTGGTTTATTATTGTCACAAGTATCAAGCTACGGTGAAAATCAATTCATTCCGCGTTTCATCAAGGAAGTACAAGGTAAAATACTAACAGAATGCAGAATAAAGTGTAATGGCTTCAGAGAAAGTGCAGTGCTGGTGGACAATAAGGTGCAAGGTCATAACGAGGGTGATTGTGAGGTCAAGGGTCCATTTCATCGTGCCAGGGAACCGTTCAATAGTCTTAAAAGAGCGGGATAGAAGCTGTCCTTGAACCTGAGGCAACGTGCTTTCAGGCTTTTGTATCATCTGCCCGATAGTAGAGGGAAGAAGGGAGAATGCCAAGGGTGGGTGGGGTCTTTGATTATGTTGGCGACTTTACCGAGGCAGCGAGAAGTGTAGACAGTGTAAATGGAGGGGAAGCTGCTTTCTGTGATGTGCTGAGCGGTGTCCACAACTCTCTGCCGTTTCTTTCACTCACTTATCTGTATTGAAATCCATTTGTCACTCCTCGGCCCACTTCTGTAGTGTGAAAGGACATGGCTGTCACGTGACACCATTGAGCACATGGTCGAAAGCAACACCACTGTCAATCGAGGTCTGGCTCCTGCCCCCATTAGTGTACACCCTTGACCATTGGCTTCTGTGCACATCTTTGTACCTGGCCGTGACCCATTGGATCATTTGAATTACCTGGGCTGGCTCCACCCAGCTCTCCAGCACTATATAGAATGCCACATGTCAGTGGTTCAGTCTCTTTTGATTGCTCCAGGAATCGAAACCACGCCGAAGGGACCTTTGGTAAGAGAGTGCACTTACACAGTGGTTAGAAGCGTTCTGGGTAGATTCCCGGTAGCGTAGAGACAATGCTTGCACCGAGTCAGGTGGTCAGGCATTATATTGTTTCTTTCCCTGATCATTTGTAACCAGTTTGTTGTGTGTGTTTGTGTGTTTGTGTGTGTGTGTGTGTGTGTGTGTGTGTGTGTGTGTGTGTATCTCACCCTCATTGCGATTTCCCCCATGTTCACGATCACCTGTGTGTGTGTGTGCAAGTGTGCTCATTCTGTACCCGCATTTGTCTTTGTGAATAAATCATTTTTAAACTCCAAAGACTGTGTCCAGAGTCCTTGCCCTCTGAGACCTCAAAGAAATTTTCTTACGACAACTTCCCGAACTAATAAAGATCCCCCTGTGATCCACGATAACCTTCTTCACTGTCAGCAACATCTCCGAATTTCGCAAACTCACTGATCAAGCCTTGTGCAATCCCATCCAAATCGTTCGTAGAAATAGTGAATAACAAAATCTCCAACACCGACCCCTGTGGCATACCACTAGTCTCCGACCTCCGTTCCAAGAAACAACCTTCAATCACCACGGTCGGCTTACAACCTCCGTGCCAATTTTGATCCACCAAATGAGCTCTGCCTGGATTCCATGGGACCCAACCTTCCAGACCAGACTACCATGTGGGACTTTGTCTGCGGCATTGCTAAAGTCCAGACAGACAATATCCACTGCCCTACCCTCGTCTATCTTCCCGGTGACCTTTTCAAAAAACTCCCAAACCACAAGATTTGCCAGCCCACAAGGAGTTAACACAGGAGACACGAGAGACTGCAGATGCTGGAATGTGGAGCAACGCACAAATTGCTGGAGGAATTCTGTGGGTCTAGCAGCATCTGTGGAGGGAAATGGACAGTCGACGATGAGTCCATGATCTCAAGATCACAAGACAAGGGAGCAGAAGTAGGCCATTCGGCCCATCGAGTCTGCTCCAAGGAAAAGGGAAGAAAGAAAAAGAAATGAGAAATTGGTGGGGGGAAGGGGGCGCAGAAAACGCACTATTCTAACCCCAATTCCCAATTTCCGGCCTTATTCCCATATCCCTTGATACCCCAACTATTTAGATATCTATCTATCTCTTCCTTAAACGCCTCCAATGATCTGGCCTCCACTGCTGTACGTGGCAAGGAATTCCACAAATTCGCCACCCTTTTGATGAAGAAATTTCTCCTCATCTCTGTTTTAAACCGGTACCCTCTAATTCTAAGATTTTTCCCTCTTGTCCTGGACTCACCCACCAAGGAACACAGCCTAGCCACATCTACTCTGTCCAGTCTTTTCAACATTTTAAATGTCTCTATGAGGTCCCCTCTCATTCTTCTGTACTCCAGTGAGTACAGTCCAAGAGCCAACAAATGCTCATCATACGTAAGCCCTTTCATTCCTGGAATCATCCTCGTAAATCTCCTCTGAACCCTCTCCAACATCAGCACATCCTTCCTAAGATATGGGGCCCAAAACTGTACACAATATTCCAACTGAGGCCTCACAAGTGCCCCAAAGAGCCTCATCAACACTTCCTTACTTTGATACACTATACCTCTCGAAATGAATGCCAACATAGCATTCGCTCTCCTTACCACCGATCCGACCTGGTGGTTAACCTTTAGGGTATCCTGCACGAGTACCCCTAAGTCCCTTTGTACTTCTGTACTTTGAATTTTCTCTCCTAGATAATAATCTGCCCGTTTATTTCTGTTTCCAAAGTGATGATTGCTTTACCCAAGTTTTCAGCCACTATTTTCTGTCTAACAAGGGAACTAACGGGTCTTTTTCATTCCTTTCCAATTTTAAATTTAAATTAAATTTTATTTACAGCGTGGTAACAGGCCCTTCCGGCCCAACGAATCTGTGCCGCCCATTTTAAACCCAAATTAACCTACCTGTACGTCTTTGGAATGTGGGAGGAAACCGGAGCACCCAGAGGAAAACCACACAGAAACGGGGAGAACGTACGAACTCCTTACAGACAGGGACGGGAATCGAACCCCGATCACTGGCGCTGTAATAGTGTCGTGCTAACCGCTACGCTACCGTGCCGCCCACAATTATACCCTGAAATGAATCCACTCACTGCTCCTTTTCTATCAGTGTTCTAACGCGGTTGTGTTATCAGACCGACCCTGCTCCTTCCTGTTGGTGAATCTGCCAACTATTCTGTAACACTGATAACAATCCGGGATATTCAGCTCTCTTCCTTGTGACCAGACCTCTGTAATGATCAGTAGACCAGCACCTCTTGGTACTGCTAATTCATCTAACTTGTTGCAAGTGGGCGGCACAGTGGGACAGCAGGTAGTGTCGCTGAAAGTCCCAGGTTCGATCCTGACCTCTGCTGCAGTCCATGTGGAGTTTGCATGTTCTCCCTGTGACCGCATGGGTTTCTGCCCACATCCCAAAGACGCGCAGGTTGGTTGGTTGTTGGTCCTTGTAAACTGCACCTGGAGTATTGGTGAATGGTGGAATATGGGGGCAGATGATGGGAATGTGAGGAGAATAAAATAGGGATCAGTGTAAATGGGTGTTTGATGGTCAGCATGGAGTTGGTGGGCCGAAGGGCCTGTTTTCCTGCTGTATCAGAATGTGATTTATTATCACTGTCTTACATGATGTGAAATTTGTTGTTTTACGGCAGCAATACAGTGCAACGGCATAAATTTACTACAAATTACAACAGCAAATAAATAATGCTAAGAAAGGAATAATGAGGTAGTGTTCATGGACTGTTCAGGAATACGATGGTGGAGGGGCAGAAGCTGTTTCTGAGTCGTTGAATGAGGGTCTTCAGGCTCCTGTACCTCCGCCCTGCTGGTGGTAATGAGAAGGGGGCATGTCCTGGCTGGTGAGGGTGCTTAATGATGGATGATGTCTTCTTGAGGCACCGCCTCTTGAAGATGTCGTCGATGATGGGCAGAGTTGAGTCCATGATGGAGCTGGCCGAATCTACAATCTTCTGCAGCCTGTTGCGATCCTGGCACTGGAGCATCCGCGCCAGGCTGTGATGCAACCAGACAGAATGCTCCCGAACGTACATCCATAGAAATTTGCAAGAGTCTTTGGTGATAAACCAAATCTCCTCAAACTCCCAATGAAGTGGAGCCGTTGGTCTGCTCAATGACTGAGCAAGCGAGGTGATTGAAAAGATGAGGGCTGTTTGCAAAATAAACTGTTCCCAAGAAAAAAATATTTCATTTCAGTAATTTATTAATTAGAGTCAGTGGATATTTCAGCCCCAGCTTTATCTCGTCTCTGATCTTACTCTGTGTCCCTGCATAAATAAATGGGTTCACACAGGAACACAAGAACTGAAGTGCGTACCCGCTTTCTTCCAGAGGGAAAATTGAGTCACTGAAATTGGAACCTGAAAAGTAAGAGACATTGGCAATGCTTAGATAGAGGAATGTTACCAGTACCAGTAGCCACAAGAGGATGAAGATACCCGAGATACTTAGGAGCAGGATGATAGACTTCCTGCGGCTGTCCATCTCTGGGTCACTCTGTCTCTCACTGTTCCCGCCGCCCTGGAGTCTCCTGCGGATTCTAATCGCCATTAAAATGTGCCTGACGGTTAGGAAATTGAACAGCAAAATTAGAACGAATGGCATACAAGGGACTAAAATGCTATCGAGCAAGCCATATGCTGCCCAGCCAGGGGAGGTGTAATATATCGACTTAACTTTTTATGGCGTGGGCTTGGTTTTATGAGGAGGTTCATATATAAAATAGCAAAATATATTGTTGAAACTGCCCAGCGCAGTAACCATTCCGATCACCACAGCCGCCGTTCGCTCCGTGCAATATTTCATTTTCAATTTTTGGCAGAAAATAGCCACAAAGCGATCAAAGGTGGACATCACCGTCACCCAGACGGAGCAGTCTCTTATGGCATAAGCTGCCATGAGATTCACACTGCAGGCCGGAGCGGTGGTCAGGAAATTGGATGGGAAAGTTATGGGAACAATCCAGTTTAATATCACACCCGTGATAATTACTAGGAGATCCGTCACCGCCATCGACAGCAGGTAGACAGTGATACATCTGGAGAGACCACATCTTGTGCGGAACATTACCCCAATCACGGCCAAGTTAGCTGCAATACTTGAAAACAATGAGAGTGTGTTTGTGTTCGTGTTTGTGTGTGGTGTGTGTTGTGTGTATTTTGTTTGTTGTGAGTGTTTGACAAAGAAGTAAAACAGTGGAACTCACAGACGAACCTTCTACGTGGCGGTGTTCAGAGTGACTTTTGTTGCTTTGATACTTGAAACTTAGCTGACAGACAGTTACTCCACGTAGAATTCCATCGTGTGATTAACTGCGATAATTCATGTGATTAATGTGAAAAATCGTGTGATTAATGTGAATAATCGTGTGATTGACCATGTGATTAACTGCGCTTTAATGTTGCAACATCGTTCAGTTTGGATCTCACCAGAGATTCTGTCTCTGTGGTAAAATCCTGAGCAAGAACGTTATCTTCCACTGTGAACGTTTCACTGAGTTAACACCCTTGTACTTTTGTTACTAGTTTGAATGGCTGAGTTTATCAGAACTTCAGAAGAAGGTACAGAGGTACATTTATCACATCATTGAATTTAGACCAACTGCTCTGCAATTACATGGTTTAACACTTCCTCCCTATTTAAACATTGGAAGCAATTCTCCATTCCTCTGTCATCCCTTGTGGCCTGGGGTGATGGAAAATGACCATCAGAGCCTCCACAATTTGTGCCTTGGTTCCTTTAACAACCTCTCTGGGTGCATCACAGCTTTGTACGGCAACTGTACTGTTCAAGACTGCAAGGAATTTCAGAGAGTTGTGAACGTAGCCCAGTCCGTCACACAAAGCAGCCTCCCCTCCACTGACTCTGTCTACACTTACTGCTGTCTCTGGGAAGCAGCCAACATAATCAAGGTCCCCTCCCACCCCGGTCATTCTCTATTCTCCGCCTTCCATTGGGCAGAAGACACAAAAGCGGAACCGCACATTCCATGGGATTAAAGGACAGCTTCTATCCCGCTGTTCTCAGACCTTGGACAGGTCTCTGATACGCTAAGAGATGAACTTCTGATCTCCCAGTCTACCTCACCATGGCCCTTGCACTTTATTTGTCTACCTGCACTGCATTTTCTCTGTAATTAAAACACTATATTCTGCATTCTGTTTCCACTTTACTGTCTCGATGTACTCATGTGTGGAACGGTGTCTGTATGGCACGCGAACAAATCATTTTCACTGTATGTCGGTACATTTGATAATAAGGAACTAATTTCAATACTTCATCCAGATGAGGAAAATTATTCACTTCAAAAGACAACACCTGAAACACCTGGAATTGTACAGGTTGTAAACTGGCCCTTCAGCCCACCATGTCCATTCCGACCAACAGGGACCCATCGACACCATTCCCTATGACCAGCACCATCTGTAGACTTCTCTATCTTGGCGATTCAAATGCCCAACCAGATATTTCTTAAATGCTGTGAGGGTGCCTGCCTCCACTACCCTCTCAGGCTGTGTGTTCCAGATTCCAACCACCCTCAAGCTGAAAATGATCTTCCTCAGATCCATTCTAAACTTCTGATCCTTTACCCGAACCTACACTCTCTTGTTTTAGCTGCCTGTCCTTTGGGGAAAGGGTGAGCAGCTTCAAGGTCCTGGGTGTCGACATCTCACAGGATCTGTCCTGGACCCAACACATTGAAGCAATCATGAAAAAGCATGGCAGCGGCTCCACATCTTCAGGCGATTTAGTAGATTCAGGATGTCACCAGAGACTCTTGCAAAATTCTAAATATGTACAGTGAAGAGCATTCTGACTGGTTGCGTTACAGTTTGGGATGGAGCCTCCAATGCACAGGATTGCAGGAGTCTGCAGAGGGTTGTAGACTCAGCCAGCTCCATCAAAGGCAAACCGTCTCCACCACCGAGGACAGCGTCAAGAAGAAGTGCCTCAAGAAGGCAGCATCCGTCACTGAGGACCCTCACCATCTGGGACATGCCCTCTTGTCGTTACTACCATCAGGGAGAAGGTACAGGAGCCTGAAGACCCACATTTAATGAATCAGAAACAGCTTCTTCCCCTCTGCCATAAGACTTCTGAACTGTACATGAACACAGAAATAACACCTCCATATTCCTTTTTTTTTGCACTATTTATTAATTGTTGTAATTTATAGTAATTTTATGTTTTGCACTGTACGGCTGTCACTGAGCAACAAATTTCACGACATCTAAGTCAGTGATAATAAATCTGATTCTGATTCTGGAAAAGTTTTCTACCTCCATCAGGACCCCCTCAGCCCTCTCTGCTCAAGGAATACAAACCCAGTTTATCCAGTCTCTACTCAGAACTGAAAATCTCTATCCCAGGCAAAATCCTGGTGAATCTCCTTTGCACTCTCTCCAATGCAACCAAGACCTACTTTGGTGTAGTAACCAGAACCGGACCGACAAAGTGTCCAGATCACATAGACATGCTGTACTTACTGACTTATGGGATCCTCAATTCTGCTATTTCAATATTTGCATGTTGTTTTCTCAACTCTCCACGTCCTGTTTTCAACTCCATTATATTGAGTTTTGTTTGAAACTGTTCACACAAGTGCCAAAAGCAAAGAAATTTCTTCCATTATAATTGGGTGTTTGCCATCTGAATGAGAAGAGATGATATAATAGGTATCAAAACCAATGAAGATTCAAAGATGTAAAGAAGAAGCTCTACTGTTAATTGTGATAAAATGCTACAACCTATGGGAGAAAACAACTAAAGTGTATCAATGATACTTGGAGAACATCAAAGTTGTAGATATCTACAATTGACAGAAAACAATAATACCAGTAAACACAGCAGTGATGCAACATTTCACAACATTTTGCAGATTAATAATTAACACCAATACTTTACCAGGAATGCCAATGACTGCAGTGATGGAATAGCAAATGGCCAACCCAAGATTTTTGCAGCTGCATGCATTGCTGTTGAAAGCTTGAAGCACACAATACTCTACATTCACAGCCTGTTATATTTATACCCGGCATCAGTCACCAGGGAGCAGATTGGGAAGGCATTTTTTAATGCTATTTACATTAATTGAAACAAGGAACTTAAAGCAGATGATGCCAATCATTGTTAAGATGAATAAATGTGTGTAATGTGTAATCTTGCTTCCAAGAAAAGTAAAAAAAAACTTAAAGGGTGGATGTAATTGGTGAAAGCTCTCTTTCGCGCATTGAAAACAGCATCCTGGAGCAAGATGTTTTTGGCATTAGAAAGTCAACTGACACGTTGGATTTAGTTTGTGGAATGATCAAAGTCAAAGTCAAGGTCGAGTTTATTGTCATGTGCACAAGTCCATGTGTGCAGAGGTCCAGTGAAAAACTTACTTGCAGCAGCGTCAAAGGCACATAGTAACATATAAGCAGCATTCACAAGAAAAACATCAATTCAACACATTTTTTTCAAGCAAGTACACAATTTGAACAAAAGAAAGCCTTTGTTTAGTGCAAAATGATGAAAGTGGTCATGGTATTGGTAAACTCAAGTGATGAGGGCTGTGCTGGTTGGTTCAAGAACCAAATGGTTGAAGTTAATTAGCTGTTCTTGGATTTCATGGTGTTGGATTTCAGGCTTCTGTACCTCCTGCCTGATGCTAAAAGAAGATGGCATGGCCCAGATGCTGGGGATCTTTGATAATAAATATTCCCTTCTGGAGGCACCAACTCCTGTAGATACTACTGATGGTGGGGAGGGATGTGCCCGTGGTGTATTGGGCAGAGTCCACGACTCTGCAGATTCTTACATTCCGGTGCATTCAAATTTCCGTTCAAACTATGATGCAGTCAGTTAGGACACTTTCAATGGTACATATGTAGAAATCTGTTCGAGTGTTCAGTGACAAGCTGAACTTCCTAAGAATGTACAGATGCTGGTACGGTTTCTGATATGTTAACGCCCAGGAATTTAAAGCTGCTGACTCTCTCTCCACTGCCAATCCCCCAGTGTTCACCCTTCCTATCCTTCCTGAAGTCAACAATCAGCCCTTTTATTGTAATAATGTTGATTGAGAGGTTGTTGTTGTGGCTCCTCTCATCCTGGTGTCCTATCTCACTCCGGTCAGCTGGCTCATCACCACCTGTGATTCGTTCAACAACAGTGGTGTTGTCGGTGAATTTGTATATGGAGCTGTACTTCGCCACACAGTCGTGTGTGTGTAGAGATTAGAACAGGGGGCTAAGCACACAGCCTTGAGGTGTACCTGTGTTGATGGTCAGTGAGGAAGATATTTTTTTACCAATCCTCACTGACTGAGGTCTGTCAATAAGAAAATCGAGTATTCAGTTGCAGAGGGAGGCACAGAGGCCCATATCTAAATGCTTGATGATGAGTTTGGATGGGATGATTGAGTTAAATTCTGAACTGTGGTCAATTAGCAGCAGCCTGACGTATGAGTATCTGTTCTCCAGAGCAGAATGAAGAGCGAGAGAACTGGCATCTGCTATCGACATGTTGTAGCGGTGGGCAAAATGAATCGGATACAGGTCATCTCTGAGGCAGCAGTTGATTTGCACAAAAACAACCTCTTGAAGCATTTCATAACGGTTGATGTAAGTACAGCCAGACTGTAGTCATTGAGGGAGGTCACCATGCTCTTCTTGGGCACTGGTAAAATAAGTAATTATTTGAAGCAGATCAGAATTTCAGACCGCAGAAACGAGAGGTTGCATATGTCCATAAATAATCCAGCCAGTTGGTCCGCACAGATCTCTGGTACTCGGCCAGTTTCGCCGTCTGGACAAGGTACCTTTTGTAGATTCACCCTTTTGCAGGATGCCCCGACGTTGGACTCGGAGACTGAGATTACAGGGTCATCCGGGATGTGGAGGCTCGTGTGGGTGTGTCATAGTTCTCCCTATCAAAGCGTGCATAAAAGGCGTTGAGCTCATCCAGGAGTGATGGGTCGTTGTCACTTATGCTGTTCGATCTCACCTTGAAGGAAGTTATATTGTGCAAGCCCTGCCACAGCTGTCCAGCTTCCATCTGTGATTCCAGTTTAGTCCAAAATTGCCAAATTGTGCTCGCAATGGCCGACTGGAGGTCGGACTTCTCATATGACTCTGGATCACCAGCACAAAACGCCACAGATCTAGCCTTCAGCAGATTATGAATATCTTGGTTCATCCACGGCTTCTGGTTGGGAAAGACTCGAAATGTTTTTGTGGGTACACACTTGTCCATGCATGTCCTTTTGAAGTGAGTGTTGCAGCTCCAGATTTTCTGATTCTAAGATGGCATAACTGTTGGTGTTGACTTTCATTCACCATCAAACTGACGGCAGCTTCAGGAGTTAAATCTGTGTGTAGTGAAACGTGGAACAACCAGTGCACCTCCACACATTGTGCTGTCTGCAGCCTTCTCCACTGTGCTCAAAGGAAATCACTTGAACGTTGAGTAGTTGAGCCTCCTTCATTGTAAATTATCCTGCAAAATGTTCACTTTGTTGCATGAGGTTGGGCAGGACAGTCAGTCACATTAATGCTCAGCAAACTGTTGGTGGCTCTCTCATTTATGTATCGCAATTCATTCAGATATTTTTTCACTGGACTTTGTTTCTTTTGAAAGTGGATATTTTGACACCTTCACATGTTTCACTATCCTTGACAATCAATGACACTACCATTGCCTGGTCTCCTGCTTCACAGGCCTGGGAATCACCATGGACTGGAAGGTCCACTGAACCAGCCACATATACTGTCACTGCAAGAGCAAGAGGCAGGTTAACAGAAGACTGTTTCCTCTGTTTAGGGATATTTCCAATGATCAAATAAGATCAAAAAAAGACAGGAATGCTGCTTGTGTTTTTAAATGGTCCTTGTATCCTTTTTTCAGAATCAGGATTCCTTAGATGTTCATTGGTCGACCAACTTGATGACGTTGGAGTTGCTGGATGGTGGGGATCTGCTTGAACGGAGAGTGGAGAACACTGGAGCACCCTCCATAGAGATTGCTGGATCTCTCAGGGCAGCTGATATTGACATCAGTTGTGAGGCTGATGCTTTTCCGCTGAGTACTTTGGAGACTGGAGAATAACTGATGTGTGTTGGTCCACGGGGTAAACTGAGGGAGAAATAAAGAGGAACAGTATGTATTGATTTTCTCCTGGGAGGAGGTGATGCGCCTTGTCCAACATCAGCAGCAGAATCATAGTGTCATAGAGCAGTACAGCATGGAAACAGGCCCTTCAGCCCAACTCATCCATGCTGAGCATGTCAGGTATGGAGGAGACAAATTTATTTTCCTTGTTAAGCATGAACAGGAGGACCTTCTGTCAATGTAGTGTGTGCTTTTCTTGAAGTGAATCAATATTTGATGCCAGAGGATGTAATGCATTACATTGGGATTCTGAGACGTGGCAAAAACATGAACCAGCTTTGGGAAATGTTTTTTTCTGAAGTTTGTTCCAGCTTCAGTGAAATCAGTCGGTGATGTGGTACTTACAACTTATTTAGGTTCAACATTGGAAGCTGTATATCTAAAAAACCACGATCTCAAACTAAAATATGCCTTTGATCAGAGGGACATGACGGACTGCTGTGTACTTTATTTCACAGAGACATGGCTCACTCCCAACTCTCCTGACACAGCGCTCCAGCCCGAGGGTTTTTCGATCCACTGCGTGGACCAGACGGCAGCGTCGGGAAAGGGAAAAGGCGGCAGTGTCTGCTTTATGATAAACTCGTCGTGGTGCACAGACGTGGCGGTCTTGTCCCATTCCTGCTCCCCCGACCTGGAACATCTGGCAGTGAAGTGCCGACCGTTCTACCTACCGCGGGAGTTCTCCGCCGTCATCCTGACTGCAGTATACATCTCACCTCAGGCAGACATCAAGCTGGCACTTGAGGAACTGAGTGCTGTGATCAACAAGAACGAAGGGGTGTACCCCGACGCCTGTCACATTGTGGCGGGAGACTTTAATCAGGTGAGCTTGAAGAAGTCTCTGCCGAACTACTATCAACACATCACCTGCAACACTAGAGGACTCAACACACTCGAGCACTGCTGTACCACCATCAAGAACGCCGACCGCTCCATGCCTCGCCCGCACTTTGGTAAATCCGACCACCTGGCTGTGCCTCTTCTGCCTGCGTACAGACAGAGACTGAAGAGAGCGGCACCGGTGAAGAAGGTCATGAAGAGCTGGACGGCAGAGGCGGAGGAGTGAATTCGGGATTGATTCCAGTCGGTGGACTGGACCATATTCAAGGATTCATCAGCGGACCTAAACGAATCTGCCACGGTCATCACCGACTTCATAAGGACACACGTGGACGGGTGTGTACCCACAAAATCATTCCGTGTCTTCCCCAACCAGAAGCACTGGATGAACCAGGAAATTCATAATCTGCTGAAGGCTAGATCTGTGCTGTTTCAGAGTCATATAAGAAATCCAGGTATGACCTCTCGTCAGCCATTGCAAATGCAAAGCGCCAACTTCGGATTAAACTAGAATCACAGATGGACACTCAACAGCTGTAGCAGGGCTTGCACAATATAACTTCCTACAAGGTGAGATCGGGCAGCGTAAGTGGCAACGACACATCACTCCCGGATGACCTCAACGCCTTTTATGCACGTTTTGATAGGGAGAACTATGACACACCCACAGGAGCCCCCACATTTCCGGATGACCCTGTAATCTCATACTCTGAGGTTACAGAGGCCGACATCTGGGGATCCTTCAAGAGGATGAATCCACGAAAGGTGCCCGGTCCAGATGGCGTACCTGGCCAAGTACCAGAGATCTGTGCGGACCAAGTGGCTGGAGTGTTTATGGACATATTCAACCTCTGCCTTCTACGGTCTGAGGTTACCCTCTGCTTCAGAAAGGCATCTATTGTACCAGTGCCCAAGAAGAGAGTGTTGACCTGCCTCAATGACTACAGTCTGATGCGCTTACATCAACCATAATGAAGTGCTTTGAGAAGCTGGTCATGGCGTGATTCAAATCCTGCCTCAAAGATGACTTGGATCTGCTTCAATTTGCCAACCGCCAGAACATATCTACAGCTGATGTGATCCCTCTGGCTCTTCAATCTGCTCTGGACCATCTGTAGAACAGGAACACACACGTCAGGCTGCTGTTCATCGACTACAGCTTGGAGTTCAACACAAACATCCCATCCAAACTCATCATCAAGCTTTCAGACCTGGGCCTCTGTGCCTACCTCTGCAACTGGATACTCGACATTCTCATCAGCAGATCTCAGTCTGTGAGGATTGGTAACAACATCTCCTCCCCCTGCTCTACTCTCTGTACACACACGACTGTGTGGCTAAGCACAGCGCCGTATAATAATTCACCGATGCCACCACTGTTGTTGGATGAATCAGAGGTGGTGATGAGTCAGTTTTCCGGAGTGAGATAGGACACCTGGTTGAGTGGAGCCACAACAACAACCTCTCACTCAGTGTCAGCAGAACTCAAGAAAGGATTGTTGATTTCAGTAAGGAGATGGAGGGTGAACATGCGCCAATCAAACAAACTTCTTCAGACGTACCGTTGAAAGTATACTGACTGGTTGCATCGTGGACTGAATGGCAATTCCAATGCGCAGCAGCGTAAGAATCTGCAGAGAGTAGTGGACTCTGCCCAATACGTGACGGGTACATCCCTCCCCATCATCGGAAGTATCTACAGGAGGCGCAGCCTCAGGAAAGCAACATCCATCATCAAAGATCCCCACCATCCGGGCCATCCCATCTTCTCGCAGCTACCATCGAGCAGGAGGTGCAGAAGCCTGAAGTCCCACAGCACAAGGTTCAGGAACAACATCAACCATTTGATTCTTAAACCAACCGACACAACCCTCATCACGAGAGTCCACCAACACCATGACACTTTCTTCAATATGCACCAAAATTGACCTGTTTATTTCCCAATTATGTTGTTTCTTGTAAAAATTGTTTAAGTTATGTTTCTTTAGTGAACGCTGCTGATCTGATGCTATGTGCCTGTGATGCTGCTGCAAGTAAGTTTTTCATTGCACCCGTGCACACGTGGACGTGTGCAGATGATAATAAACTCAACTTCGACTTTGGTTATACTCCCAGCTAAATGCAACATGTCTGTTCATTTTTTAAATGCCAAAAACATCTTATTCCAGGTTGCTGTGTTCAATGGGCCAAAGGCAGCTTTCACCCATTCCATCCACCGTTTATATTTCTTGTAAGTAATGGAAGCAGGATGACGCAATGCACACATTTATTCATCAAAACAACTGCTGACATGTTCTGCTTTTAGTTGTTTGTTTCAATTAATGAAATTAGTATAAAAAACAAAGATGTCTTCCTCATCTGCTCCCTGGTGACTGATGTCAGGTATAAATATAACAGACTGTGAATACAGCGTATTGTGTGCTTCAGCTTTCACTAGCAATGCATGGAGTTGCACAAATCTTGGGGTTGGCCATTTGCTATTCCATCATTGCAGTCATCGGCATTCCTGGTAAAGTATTGGTGTTAATTATCAATCTGCAAAATGTTGTGAAATGTTGGATCATTGCTGTGTTTACTGCGATTGTTGATTTTGTCAATTGTAGATTTTTACCCCTTTTCTAATCTCCCACTATTATTTATACCCTTTAATAGTTTTCTCTCATTGCTTCAACCATTTTAATTGAATATTTTATTACTTTTAATTTTTATTTCTTCAGAGTGCATTTTATCAATATCAGCAGTACATTTCTGCTTTTCAACCTCTAATATTCAATGGTTTTCATACCTATTATATTATCTCTTCTCGTTCTGATGATAAATTCTGAACTATAATGGAAGCAATTTCTTTTCTTATGGCACTTGTATGAATAGTTCCAAGCAAAATTTTACACCAAATCTACATTAAGTATTTTAAAAAAGAATGTGGAGTGTTTCGAAAACAGCATGAGAATGTTGAAACAGTGGAACTGAGGATCCAGTCGGTCAGTAGGATGGGTATTTGAACTGGATATTTTGTGATTCAATGTACTGGCTGCAGAGAGGTGATGAAAGTGGATTTATGGAGAGTGCAATGTGGAAGATCGGTCATTGATGAATCCAGATTGACAGAATTTTAGCTCAATTAAACGGAGGCAAGAGGAGGAGTGCATAGTGTAATAGCGCTTGATATTGGTATTCTTCTTGAAGGAGAAAACTTGTGTGTTATCTTAAACTACATTCAGATTATACAATCCAGATCACGAGTGGTGCATGTGGGGAGGGAGCGGAATGAAATACAGAATTGGTTTGGTGGATGAAGACGTGCATGTGAAAGGGACATCCGAGGGAGCGCAGCTTTGCAGCAGTGATCTGTGATTTAACTGAGTTATGAAGATTTACAATGTTGGGCCAGTTGGTGCACTGTCTCTGTGCCAGTGGAAAGAGCCTCATCCCACTTTTAGCACCATGTCTACAGTGCTCTTCAAATACACATCCAAATGCGGTTTCAATATGCATATATCGCTTTCAGGAAGTGAGTTGCAAACATCCATCTGCGTGTCTTCACAAGAGGAGGAGTCGATGGCATTGTTGTACCAGAGGGAGAAATATTGGATGGGGTGAAACTCATAGAAAAAGGAGCTTTGCTCAGAATTTTAAGTTATGTGGAAGAGATGATGAACAACATGAAAAGCAGCGGTATTGATGGTGTTGAAGTTTTCAGTGGAAGATAATTTTCTTTTTCTGGTTCTTTACAAGAGACAGAGTTTCTGGTAAGATCCAAACCGAAGTGTGTTGCAACATAACAGCGCAGTTACTCACATGATAGAATTCTCATTGGGGTAATTGTCTGTCAACTCAGTTTAAGTGTCAAAGCAATAAAATTCGCACTGGACACCGTCAAGTACAATTTTATTTGTGTTCCAATTTTTTTATTCATTGTCACATACACACATTCCAAGATAAAACAATACACTACACACCACACACATTCAAAATAATAGACGCCACAAACACAAAATACATACCATCCACAAATAACACACCGCACGCACCACAAACAAAAAAAATCAAAACACACTAACAAACCACACACATACAGTGGCATGCCAAAGCTTGGGCACCCCTTGTCAAAAGTTCTGTTACTTTGAATAGCTAAGTGAGTTAAAGATGACCTGATTTCAAAAAGGCATAAAGTTAAAGATGACACATTTCTTTAATATTTGAAGCAAGATTACTTTTTTTATTTCCATCTTTTACAGTTTCAAAATAACAAAAAAGGATAAGGGCCCGAAACAAAAGTTTGGGCACCCTGCATGGTCATTACTTAGTAACACCCCATTTGGCAAGTATCACAGCTTGTAAACGCTTTCTGTAGCCAGGTAAGAGTCTTTCAATTCTTGTGTGGAGGATTTTCGCCCATTCTTCCTTGTAAAACATTTCTAGTTCTGTGAGATTCTTGGACAGTCTTGCATGCACTGCTCTTTTGAGGTCTATCCACAGATTTTACATGATGCTTAGGTCGGGGGACTGTGAAGGCCATGGCAGAACCTTCAGCTTGTGCCTCTTGAGGTAGTTCATTGTGGATTTTGAGGTGTGTTTAGGATCGTTATCCTGTTGTAGAAGCCATCCTCTTTTCATCTTCAGCTTTTTTTTATTTACAGCGTGGTAACAGGCCCTTTCGGCCCAACGAGTCTGCGCCGCCCATTTTAAACCCCCAGATTAACCTACCCGTACGTCTTCAGAACGTGGGAGGAAACCGGAGCACCCGGAGGAAACCCACGCAGACACGGGAGAACGCACAAACTCCTTACAGACAACGACAGGAATCGAACCCCGATCGCTGGCGCTGTAATAGCGCTGCGCTAACCGCTACGCTACCGTGCCCTTTTTTCTCCAAACATACCTTTGCTCATTGCGGCCAAAATGTTCTATTTTAACTTCATCAGTCCACAGGACTTGTTTCCAAAATGCATCAGTCTTGTTTAGATGTTCCTTTATAAACTTCTGGCATTAGACTTTATGGTGAGGACGCAGGAAAGTTTGGAGAAAAAAGGATACAGAATTTCATGAAAAGAACACCTCCCCAACTGTTAAGCATGGGGGTGGATCGATCATGCTTTGGGCTTGTGTTGCAGCCAGTGGCACGGGGAAAATTTCACTGGTAGAGGGAAGAAGGAATTCAATTAAATACCAGAAAATTCTGGAAGCAAACATCACACGGTCTGTAAAAAAGCTGAAGATGAAAAGAGGATGGCTTCTACAACAAGATAACGATCCTAAACACACCTCAAAATCCACAATGGACTACCTCAAGAGGCACACGCTGAAGAGTTGTCCATGGTCCTCACAGTCCCCACACTTAAACATCATTGAAAATCTGTGGATAGAGCTCAAAAGAGCAGTGCATGCAAGACGGTCCAAGAATCTCACAGAACTAGAAGACTTTTGCAAGGAGGAATGGGCGAAAATCCCCCAAACAAGAATTGAAAGACTCTTAGCTGGCATTTACAAGCTGTGATACTTGCCAAAAGGGGTGTTAGTAAGTACTGACCCTGCAGGGTGCCCAAACCTTGGCTTCGGGCCTTTTTCCTTTTTTGTTATTTTGAAACTGTAAAAGATGGAAATAAAAAAAGTAATCTTGCTTCAAATATTAAAGAAATGTGTCATCTTTAACGTTATGCCTTTTGGAAATCAGGTCATCTTTTACTCACTCAGCTATTCAAAGTGACAGAACTTTTGAGCAGGGGTGCCCAAACTTTAGCATGTCACTGCATACACACAACTCATATACACGACACAT
This sequence comes from Pristis pectinata, assembly GCF_009764475.1. NCBI lineage: Eukaryota > Metazoa > Chordata > Chondrichthyes > Rhinopristiformes > Pristidae > Pristis > Pristis pectinata. The sequence continues at coordinate 18,866,026 of NC_067439.1, read as the reverse complement.
GAACACGCACACACATGCATTCTCACACCACAAATTCACACACAATCTCATTCACACCACACACACACACACACACACACACACACACACACACACACACACACACACACACACACACACACAAACACACAGAGAGAGAATCAATCACTAACACACACTCACTCCCTCTGTCTTCTTCTATTGCAGCTAACTTGGCGGTGATTGGGGTAATGTTCCGCAGACGATGCGGTCTCTCCAGATGTATCACTGTCTACCTGCTGTCGATGGCGGTGACGGATCTATTGGTCATTATCATGGGTGTGATATTAATCCGGATTGTTCCCATCACTTCCCCATCCAGTTTCTTGAACATCGCTCCGGCTTGCAGTGTGAAACTTGCATTAGGTTACGCCGTAAGAGACTGCTCCGTCTGGGTGACGGAGATGTTCACCTTTGATCGCTTTGTGGCTATTTGCTGCCAAAAATTGAAAACAAAATATTGCACGGAGCGAACGGCGGCTGTGGTGATTGGAACAGTTACTGCCCTGGGCTGTTTCAAAAATGAATTTCTCTATTTTGTATATGAACCTCCTCATAAAACTGAGCCCATACGGTGCAAAGTTAAGTCAGCATATTATACCTCGCCTGGTTGGATAGCAGTTGATTGGATCGACAGCATTTTAACCCCTTGTCTGCCATTCGTTCTAATTTTGCTGCTCATGTTCCTCACCATCAGGCACATTTTAAGGGAAATTAGAATCCGCAGGAGACTCCAGGGCGATGGGATCGGTGACACACTGAGCGACACAGAGATGGACAGCTGCAGGAAGTCTATTGTCCTGCTCCTCAGTATCTCAGGTATTTTCATCCTCTTGTGGCTACTGATGCTGATAACTTTCCTCCACATTCGCACTACTGGCATCACTTACTTTTCAGGTTCCAATTTCAGTGACTCAATTTTCGCTCTGGAAGAAAGCGGGTACGCGCTTCAGTTTTTGTGTTCCTGCGTGAACCCATTTATTTATGCAGGGACACAGAGTAAGATCAGAGCCGAGATAAAGCTGGGGCTGAAATATCCACTGACTCTCATTAATAAATTACTGAAATAAACAATTTTTATTCTTTGGGAACAGTTTATGTTGCAAACCGCCTTCATCTTGTTCTCTGTCATCTCGCCTGCTCAGTCCCAGATTCATAGAGTTATGCAGCACGGATAACAGTCCTTTCAGTCCAACTCGTCCATGCTGACCCAGTTGCCGAACTGAGCCAGTCCCATTTGCCTGCATTTGGCCCATCTCCCGCTCAACCTTTCCTATCCATGGACCTGTCCAAATGTCTCTTAATAGTTGTAATTGTTCCCACCTCTGCCGCTTCCTCTGCCAGCTCGTTCCACACACTCACAACGCTCAGTCCTCATTATTGGGACAAGCTGCATTGTCATGGTGCAGTGCTCCTTCCTGCTTTAATTTGGACAATTGTGTCATAGATTTACACAGTATGGAAACAGGCCCTTCGGCCCACCAACTCCATGCCGACCATCAAGCACCCATCTACACTAATCCCTATTTTGTTCACCCCACATTCCCATCATCTCCCCCCAGTTCTACTACTCACCTATAGACTAGGGGCAATTTACATTGCCCAATTAACCTAACAACCTACACGTCTTGAGGATGTGAGAGAAAACCTACGCAGTCACAGAGGGAACGTGCAAAATCCACACAGACAGCACCGGAAGACAGGATCGAACCTGGTATTTGGAGCTGTGAGCAAGCAGCACTACCTGCTGTCCCACTGTGCCACCCACCTGGAACAAGTTTGATGAATTATCAGTATGAAGAGGGGTTGGTCTACTGGGTGTTACAGAGGTCTGGTCACAAGGAAGAGAGCTGAATATCCTGGAGTGTTTATTAGTGTCACAGAGCGGTTGGAAGTTTCACCAACAGGAAGGAGCAGGGTCGGTCTGATAACACAACGGCATCAGGACACTGGGAAGAAAGGAACATGAAGTATTAGTAAGAAGAATTGTTTCAGCGGGTAACTGGAAAGGACAGAAGAAAACAGTCAGTCCCCCCGTTGGACAGAGCAAGAAGAAAATAGGGCCTTAAATCTATGATAAAGCAATCATCACGAGCTCATCGTCGACTGTCCATTTCCCTCCACAGATGCTGCTCGACCCACAGAATTCCTCCAGCAGTTTGTGTGTTGCTCCACATTCCAGCATCTGCAGTTTCTTGTGTCTCCTGTGTTAACTCCTTGTTGGCTGGCAAATCAAATTGGCAGATGTGGCCTTGTAAATGTAAGTTCATTGAATGCTGGCGAGACGGGTTCCTTGAACATTATGTTGGAGTTGCAATCGGAGGCAGGATACTTAAAGAGAAACAAACATCAAAAAATAAAGAAGCTGCAGATGCTGGAAATCTGAAATAAAGGCAGAAAATGCTGGAAAATCCCAGGTCAGGCAGTCTCAACGGGAAGTAAATGAGTTAACATTTTACAACAGGTTATGACTCACAAATCCCAGAAAAACAAATTTTGAATTAAATCCCCCCTCAAATAACATTGTTTTGTAAACCCACTGTCTACGTTTATCTCCCCAGCCAATTGCAGCTTCAAAATATTCCAATAGATTTGGCAAGCACTATTTCCGTTTTTTAAATCTGTCTTGATATTTCCCCATTCATGTTTTGATTTTCCACATACCCTGCAGACCCAATTTGTAGCAGGAGGTTCCAGCATTTTCCCTTCACACTGATGTCAGACTAACTGTGAACAACTTACTTTTCCTTTCTCTATTTTCTTCAATAACGGAGATGCGTCTGTCACCTTTCAGTCTGAAGAGATGGTTCTACAGTCAATAGAAGGTTGAACAATTGGTATCATGGTCTCTGTAGAGATCTCTTTGAATTCCCTGTATGTCGGCCATCAAGCCCAGCAGATTCATTGAGTTTCATTCCAACTGTTCTTGTCTTAATATTTGAAAAGCCCAAGTTTCTTAAAATCCCTCAGTCTGAAACCGATCCGTGGTTCCCCACACTTTCCAACATGTGTTGGTGTCTTCGATTATCATAATAATTACTGTTGCTGATCTCTACATTTTACACACCTGTTGGACAATTTGTTTTCTTCACTCTGTGGTTTACTCTCATATTTTACTTCCTCTCTCCATCAATTCCCTCACACGTTTCCAGAATCCTCCCAATTCGCAAGGTCACTGCTATTTTTAATCAATAATCAATGGCTCCTTTCAGTCTCCCTTTCACTTTTGTTATCTGCGCTCACACTGTGTGTCCTTCCCAATTCATTCCAGAGTGATATTTATTACATTATGAATCGTGTGGCTAAACGTCTGCCGATGCTGATACAGAGAGTCATAGCAGGAAATACAGAAGGAAAGTCAGTGAGGGAAAAAGTGCGGATGCGTGGGAGAGACGGGGCGGGGCGGGGATGAAACAAGAGAAGGTAAATAACAGACTGGGACACAGAAGGAGAAAGAGCAGGTGGGGAGGCGTGATAAATAGGGTTTGCCGGTGGTGAGTTAGTTCACAACACAGGAGTTAATGTGCCATATCAGACTTCTAATGACCGGATCAAAGCCATATTTTACTTTGAGATCATGTTTTATAAATGTACAACTTCTATTTACTTGAATCTAGGAGAGTTGTGAGCTCCACATCACGAATTGATTTCATGGAAACCAGTCCAAACTTTGGAAAAAGTATTTCTCAAAGATGGTTGTGGATTTTTAAATGTGTTTTTTCACGCATCTCAAAGTCATTCATGATAACCTTTGGTATCAAATTTCGATTCACTTCAAGAAAAAACACATGCTTTATTGATAGGACGTTATCCTGTTCATGCTTGGGAAAAGATAAATAAATCAGTGTCTTCCATACCTGACTTGGCATTGCTGATCAAAGTGAAATTGTGATAGTGACTTTCTATTGGAATAGTATTGCTGCTTGCTTGAATCTGCACAGATCACAATGTGACGTCTCACAAATCCATTGATGGTCATCCTTTACACTAAGCTTCCTCGTTGAAGGTCGATGCCATAAAGGGAAGCCACTTTATACGCTGAAAATAAGCTTGGCCAATGATGGGGTGGTACACTCTGATGGACCCCACCAGAGAATTTAGAGTGCTTCATCATAAATTTCCAATTACCATGTTGAAGCTGGGTGATTTTTTTTTCCCCACAGCTTAGAATTAGAATGCGTTTCAGAACAAACTTTGGTATTAGAGTTTGATGCATTTCAGCAGAGTTGTCTTTCCTGGATTAAGGGAATGTTTAGTCAGATTAACAGATTTAATTCAGGTTGCTTTTGGTCGGACAACCCAGGGCAGGACTTGCACAGCAAATGGTCAGGCCAGGGAGAGTGTTGTGGAACTGAGAGACACAGGGGTCAGGTACAATGTTCCTTGAAAGTGGCGATACAGGTAGACAGTGCGGTGAAGAAGGCGTTTGGCACACTTGCCTTTATCAGTCAAGATATAGAGTCCAGGAGTTGGGACGTCATTTTACAGCTGTGTGAGACATTGGTAAGACCTTGGAGCACTGCAGACAGTTCTGGTTGTCCTTCTACAGGATGGATGTCATTGAACTGAAAGGGGTGTAAAAAGGATTATGGGGATGTTGCCCGGATTGAAAGGTTTGAATTATAAGGAGAGGCTGGGTAGGATCAGACATATTTTTCCTGGAGCACAGGTAGCTGAGGGGTGACCTTTTCGAAGTTTATAAAATGATGAGGGAACTGAATAGGGTGAATAACAACAATCTGTTCCCCAGGGTAGGGGAGTCCAAAACTAGAGGGCATAGTTTTAAAGTGAGAGGAGAAAAGTTTAAAAAGTGACTTGCAGGCGTGCTTTTTCATGGAGGGTGGTCCGCATATGAGACACAGGACATAGGTGCATAATTAGGCCATTTGGCCCTTCGAGTCTGCTCCACCATTCGATGATGGCTGATTCATTTTTCCCCTTCACCCCCATTCTCCTGCCTTCTCCCCGTAACCTTTGACGCCCTTACTAATCAAGAACCTATCAACCTCCGCTTTAAATATACCCAGTGACTTGGCCTCCACAGCCGTCTGTGGCAATGAATTCCATAGATTCACCACCCTCTGGCTAAAGAAATTCCTCTTCATCTCTTTTCTAAAGGGACGTACTTCTATGCTGAGTCTGTGCGATAAGATGCTCTTCATGTCCCCTATATCCAGTCTTTTCAATATTCGGTAGGTTTTAACGAGATCTCCCCCTCAGTCTTTTACATTCAAACAGGTACAGGCCCAGAACCATCAAAGGCTCCTCATGCGTTAACCCTTTTATTTCCGGGATCATTCTTGTGATGTGGGTCCCAAAGCTGCTCACAATACTCCAAATGTGGTCTGACCAACACCATATAAAGCCTCGGCATTACATCCTTGCTTTTATATTCTAGTCCTCTCAAAATAAATGTTAACATTGCATTTGCCTTCCTTACTACTGACTCAACCTGCAATTCAACCTTCAGGAAATCTTGCACCAGGATTCCCAAGTCCCTTTGCACCTCTGATTTCAGAATATGCTCCCTGTTTAGAAGATAGTCTCTGCCTTTATTCCTTCTCCCAAAGTGCATGACTGTACACTTCCCTACACTGTATTCCAGGTGCCACTACTTTGCTCATTCTCCCAACCTGTCCAAGTCATTCTGCAGATTCCCTGCTTCTTCAATACTACCTGCCCATTCACCAGGCACGGTAGTGTCGTGGTTAGCATAACGCTTTACAGCACCAGTGACCCGGGTTCAATTCCCGACGCTGTCTGTAAGGAGTTTGTACGTTTTTCCCGTGTCTGCGTGGGTTTCCGCTGGGTGCTCTGGTTTCTTCCCACATTCCATAGACGTACGGCTCAGGAGGTTGTGGGCATGCTATGTTGGCGCCGGAAGCGTGGCGACACTTGCGGGCTGCCCCCAGAACACTACGTAAAAAATGTATTTCACTGTGTGCTTCGACATACATGTGACTAATAAAGATCTTATATATATCTTTGTATAAGCCGCAAACTTGGCCACAAATCCATCAATTCCTTCATCCAGATCATTGACATTATAACATGAAAAGCAGCGGCCCAACACCAACCCCTGAGGAACACCTCGAGTCACCGGCAGCCAACCAGAACAGGCCCACTTAATTCCCACTCTTTGCCTTATGCCAGTCAGCCAATCTTCTATCCATGCTGGTAGCTTTCCTGCAATATCTTGTTTAGCAGCCTCAAATGCGGCACCTCGTCAAAGGCCTTCTGAAAATACAAGTAAACAATATCCACTGACTCTGTTCTGTCTATCCTGCCTGTTACTTCCTGAAAAAATTCCAACATATTTGTCAGGCAAGGTCTCACCTTAAAGAAACCATGCTGACTTCGGCCTATTTTATCATGTGTTTCCAAGTACCCTGAAACGTCATCCTTAATAATTGACTCTAATCTCTTACCAACCACTGAAGGCAGGCAAACTGGCCTATAATTTCCTGTATTTTGCCTCCCTCCCTTCTTAAAGAGTGGAGTGACATTTGCAATTTTCCAGTCCTCCAGAACCATTCTTGAATCTAGTGATTCTTGAGGGATCAGTACTAATGCCTCCGTAATCTCTTCAGCTACCTCATCCAGAAACCTGGGGTGTAGTCTATCTGGTCCAGGTGACTTATCTACCTTCAGACCTTTCAGCGTCCGAAGCACCTTCTCCTTAATAAGCGCGACTACACTCACTTCTGCCCCCCTAACTCCCTCAAATTCCTGGGACGATTCTAGTGTCTTCCACGGTGAAGACTGATGCAAAGTACTTATTCAGTTCTTCTGCCATTTCTGTGTTCCCCATTACTACCTATTTGAGTCATTTTCCAGTGTTCCAATGTTCACTCTTGCCTCTATTTAGATGTTCCAGGAAGTTAATTCCTTCCCTCCTGGAATCTCTCCAGCCATACACTTATCCCTTCTCTTCCCTTGATCCCATATAGTCAGTCGCACAGCGAGTTATCCTGAGATTACAAGTAGTTCTGCTATAACGCAATAGTTAGGTTTCTAAGAAACCTCAGGTTATAGAAAGTCACGTTGTAGCAGAACAGCCTGCAGATGCCTTCAAAGTACAGATTTGAACAGGTTTTCCTGATCACACTTTCACCAATGTGGCTCTCATAATGCAAATTGTGTTCCTGAATCCATCAATCACGTTACAACCAATCCATGTTATGGAAACACATGTTGCAGCAGAACTACCTGAACTCTGGGTCCTGCCTTTTAACTTGGATCCGAACTTCTTAAATCCATAATGAGGGAATCACTTTTTCTCTCTATGTCACTGGTAGAGGCAACATGTACAACGACTGCTGCCTGTTCACCCTCCTGCTTCAGAACATCACACACCAGCAATTCGACATCCCACTTTCTTGTCATCGCAGACACTGTGCATGTGAATGTTCCACACAGTTGAGCAAGGTGGGGTCTGTCAGTAACCAGTGAAGCAACAGGCACCAGGAGCATGAACGTGACTGGCTGGAGAGAGAGGAGATTTAAAGCTTCTCACTGCAATAGAGCACAGTTTGGTGCAGCAACTGAGAATACCAGCGTCTGTTATTGAGTTGAAAAGAATTTCCCATGGAAAGGATGAAAACTGTTTTTTGCCGAGGAATTCTGCAGGGGAGCACTCTTCCCTCATTCCTTCCCCAACGTGCCCCAACTCTTGGAGACACAAGACGCTGCAGATGCTGGAAACTGGAGCAACACACAAGATGCTGGAGGAACTAAGCAGGTCAGGCCGCATCTGTGGAGGGAAATGGACAGTCGATGTTTCGTGTTGAGACCCTTCATCTGGACTGGCCCTGACCCCGAACTCTTCTCCACTCATTAAATATATTAGAAGCAGAGATAGATGCAGCACGGAAACAGGCCATTCGGCTCCCCCAATTCCATGCTGACCATCAACCACCATTGACACCAACCCTTCCCCAACCCATCTGATTCTCCCCACATTTCCACCGATTCCTCCCCTTCAGATGCTACCCCTCACCTACACACGAGGGGTAGATTGCAGTGGTCATTTAGCTACCAACCCAGAGGTGTTTAGGATGTGGGAGGAAACCAGAGTAGTCGGAGGAAACCCACGCGGTCACAGGGAGAACGTGCAAACTCCACACAGCAGCAGAGGGCAGAATTGAATCCGGGTCTCTGGAGCAATGAGGCAGCAACTCTACCGGCTGCGCCACTGTGTTGCCCCTGAATCTGTCCCACCAATGTACTTCATCCCTGTCCAAACTCTCTGCATTTCTCAACCAATGTATCCGCTAACAGAGTATCTACACTCGTCCACATTGCAAGCTTGGCCCTGTGTGTCGTACGGTCAGAGGGTCCACATCTGCAGTCCAGCTGCCTCACGGCTCCAGCGACCCAGAGTCAGCCCCGGCCTCCGGTGCTGTCTGTGTTGAGTTTGCACGTTCTCCCAGTGACCGTGTGGGTTTCCCCCGGGTGGTCCTGTTTCCTCCCACATGTTAGAGATGTGAATCCTACATCACGAGGATCTGATGCAGAGTCTTGACCTGAAACGTCGACTATCCCTTTGCCTCCATAGATGCTGCTCGACTCAGTTCCTCCAGCAGTGTGTTTGTTGCTCCAGATTCCAGCATCTGCCGTCTCCTCTGTCTCCAAGCCTTGGCTTTAACGGCCTGGGGCAATGTGACAGTTCACCAGGGACAGTAAAACTCGGATAATCCCTTGGGATTTGGTATATTTTCTGTACTGCTGGATATTACCCCTATTAATACCCAAACACTTATTTCCCCACACAATACACAGCAGTATAATAAGCTTTCCAGTGAACCCGGTGAACTTAAAGGGAGTGGGAAATGGAAAGTCCCACCGGAACCCGGTTCTGACCGCAGCCCCACCCACATTCCTGACCCCAACCCCAGCTCCACACCTGGTCCACAGTCCACACCCCAGCTTTACATTGGACCCCCGGCTTACACTCCAGTCTAATAAGTGATCCAGGTGCCGGACCATCAAGGTTTCCAGATTATCGGAGTTTTATCTCCTCCGGGGATTGCCAGTGGGCAGAAACAACATTCTTAGAATAAAAAAAATTAAAAAGCTTGAAATCTAGTTGAATGAGTTGAGCACAGCATCATGGGCCGGAGGCCCAGTTCCTGTGCTGTACTGTTCTTTGTTCCATGTTCAAACTTAGCAGGGGAAGAGCCCAGGAAAAGTCCCCAACAATGTCGAGAGCCCAGCAGGTAAAAGCAAAGGATGTAGTTTAACTGGTTGTAGGAAGCTCGAGCTTACAGCAGGACCTCCCCCCCCCCATCGTCTGCCCCTGTTTGATTCACTTCTTGTGATGTCTGAAAATGTTACGAAGGTCAATATAAAAATGCTATATCAGAACTTGCAAACCTTTTGTATTAAAACAGACAAATTAACAGTGCAAGTAGATGTAAATGGATACAATACAAGGCAAGCAGGAAATTGAGATGAACTGCTTTTATTTGTAAAGGATTAAATGAGAGTAATACAGGCCGTCCCGGGGTTACGAACTCCCAACTTACAGACACACCTGCATCTGAATGAACTCCCGTAATATTATTAAAATCAAAAACCCAACGTCCTACCAACAGCATAACTAGTTTCTCCCTCTCTCAACTTTTAGTAATTGTCTTTTCTTACCAATCTGATGTGCCTTGGATGCCGTTCATTACAATACTGTGAAGGTGTGGTGACCATATCCAGTCATTTTTGTGTTTTTTCTGACTTACGGACAAAGACGTCTGTAAAAACAGAAGCCGTTCGTTCCCCGGGGATGGTCTGCAGTGAGAAAGATTATTGGCCTGGAGAATGAAGAAGGAGAATCAATCTGGTTGGAGCTCAGAAGCAGCAGCAAATGTTGGTGGGAGTCGTCTATTGGCCAACAAACAGTGGGGATAATGTGGGGGACAGGATCAAACGGGAGATGACAGATGCATGTAACAAGGGTCCTGTAGCATCATGGGCAACTTTAATCTACATGTAGATTGGTCAAACAAATTGGCAACATTGGCAAGAAGAGCGCATTCCCAGAGTACAAGTGGGATGGTTCTACACACCAGTGTATTGGTAAATTGGTCTATTATTGTCGCATATACCAAGGTAGAGTGAAAAACCTTTTGCGTGCCATCCACACAGATCATTTCATCACATCAGTACATTGAGGTAGTACAAATGAATAAGCAGTAACAGAATGCAGAATATAGTGTTACAGTTACAGAGAAAGTGCAGTGCAGGCAGACAATAAGATTCAAGGCCACGACGAGGTAGATTTGAGGTCAAGAGTCCATCTTATGATACAAGAAGTCCATTCAATAATCTTTTAACAGTGGGATAGAAGCTGTCCTTGAGCCTGGTGGTACGTTGTTTCAGGCTTTTGTATCTCCTTCCCGATGGGAGGGGATAGAGGAGATGATGCTGGGGTGGGAGGGGGATCTCCTGGATTGGGTAATATATTATTACCATGGTTGATAGTTTGATAACTATCAAACTGCTAGTTATACTACCAGCTGGTTGATAATTTTGTAGATGGGGTCCTTTGTGGAAGAGTGACCATAATATGATAGAATCCTTCCTTAAGGAGGAGAGTGAAGTTGTTCAGTCTGAAACTAGGGTTCCATCTTCACTAAAGGGGACACGTAATTTCACAGACTCTTGGTTCCCCAGCATTTCTGTTGAAAAGGAGGAATGAAAGGAAATTAGTTTTACTGAAAAAAAGAGTGTTGGAGAAATTACTGGTCCCGACAGCCGACAAATCCCAGGACAAATAATTTGGATACTAGAGCACCGAAGGAGATAGCCATGGAAATATAGGATGCATTGAGTTTCATCTTCCAAAAGTCGATAGATTATGGATTTTTCCTGTGGATTAGAGTTTAACAAATGTGACCCATTATTAAAGAACGAGAAAACAAAAGGAATTTACAGACTGGTTAGGCTAAAAGTGCATGGACAGTGCTAGAGCCCATTATAAAGGTTGCGATAACAGGATAATTAGAAAAAATTGACATGATTGGACAAAGTCAACATCAATTTATGAGAGGGAAATGGTCTTCGACAAACATCCCGATTTTTTTTTTATTTGCAGATGGAACTGTTAAGTAGATAGGGGAGAACCAATAGATGTGGTATACTTAGATTTTTAGAAGGGTTTTCACACATAGGATGTGGGTGCAAGATGGAAGTGTGTGAGATTAGGAGTAATTTATTGGCATAGCTTGAAAATTAGTTCCCATATGGGAAACAGTAGTGAAACTGGGTCTTTTTTCAGTAGGGTACCACAGGGATTAGTATGTGCTCCAGAAGTTCACAATATAATTTAGATGAGGGAGCTAAATGTAAAATTTCTGACTTTGTTGATGATGCAGAACTGAAAGGTGATTGAGTTGAGAGAAATATTCAAAAAGACTTAGGCAACTTAGACAACTGAACAAGTGGTAAGTACATTGTACAGAAGCAATATTACACGAGAAATGTGGAGTTAGCCACTTTGGTAGGAGTTGAGGCTGGCAGAGATCAGCCATGGTCACATTGAATAGTGGGGCAGGCTTGAGGGGCCTGGTGACCTACACCTGCTCCTATTTGCTTGTGACTGTCTTATGGAAATACAGAAAGGCAGAGTAGAATCAAATTGTAATAGATGTGGAAGTGTTGATCTAACAGCAGTCAGTAAAAGCAACCATGGAGGTTCAACAAGCAGCTGAGAAGGCAAATGATATTTTCAAGAGATTTTGAGAACAGCATCAAGTATGTCTTCCTGCAACTGTGCAGTGCCTTTGTGAGACATGGGTGATTGGGTGTAGTTTTGGTCTCCTTACCGAAGAAAGGGTAACACTTGCCAAAGAGGCAAAGGTTCACCAGACTGATTCCAGGGTTGGTGGAATTGTCACAGGAGGAGAGATTGGGACAACGAGCCAAGAGTTTAGAAGATTGCGAGATATCGTGGAAAGAAACAAAACTTGGACAGAGTTTGATAAACTGGATGAATGGAGGTTCTTTCCTCTGGCTGGGAGTTTTAGAATCAAAAGGTCACAGTCTCAGGATATGGGTTAAAATATTTTGGACTGGTCTCCATAATGGAAGCAGGATTATGCAATTATTCTTCAAAACAATTATTGGCATAACCTGCTTTGAGTTGCTTGCTTCAATTAATGCAATTATCATAAAAAAATGATGCCTTCCTAATCTGCTCCCTTGTGACTGATGTCGGGTATAAACATAACAGACTGTGAGTGCAGTGTATTGCATGCTAAGGCTTTCAATAGCAATGCATGCAGCTCCAAAGATCCTGGGATTGGCCATTTGCTATTCCACCATGGAAGTTATCGGCATTCCTGGTAAAGTTTTGGTGTTAATTATCAATCTACAAAATGTTGTGAAATGTTGCATCACTGTTGTGTTTACTGGGATTGTTGCTTTCTGTCAAATGTAGATTTTTACCCCTTTGCTCTTCTCCCAGTATCATTAATACCCTTTCATTGTTTTCTCTCATTAGTTGCACCATTTTAATTGAATATTTTATTCCTTTTGTGTTTTTATACAGTGCATATGATCACAATTATTGGTAGAGTTTCGAGTTTGCAACTTTTAATCATCATTGGTTTTGACACCTATTATGTCGCCTCTTCTCATTCTGATGGCAAACATTCAACTGTAATGGAAGCAATTTATTTTCTTAAGGCACTTGTATGAACAGTTTCAAATAAAATTTAACACTAAATTTACATTACGGAGTTTAAAACAGGATGTGGAGTGTTTAGAAAGCAGCATGACCACATTGAAATCGTGGAACTGAGGATCCAGTAGGTCAGCAAGTGCAGGATGGGTATTTGAACTGGAGATTTTGTAATTCAATGCACTGGCTGCAGAGAGGTGATGAAAGTGAATTTATGGAGAGTGCAATGTGGAAGATCCGTCATTGATGAATCCAGATGGATAGGATTTTAGATCAAATCAGTGGAGGCAAGACGAGGAGTGCACGGTGTAATGGGGCTTGATATTGGTATTCTTGGTGAAGGAGGAAAATTGTGGGATCTCTTGAACTACATGCAGATTGGACAAACCAGATCACTGGTGGTGCATGTGGGGAGGGAGCGGAGTGAAATACAGAATTGGTTTGGTGGATGAAGACGTGCTAGTGAAAGGGACATCCGAGGGAGCGCAGCTTTGCAGCATTGATCTATGATTTAACTGAGTTATGAAGATTTACAATGTTGGGCCAGTTGGTGCACTGTCTCTGTGCCAGTGATAAAGGCCTCATCCCACTTCTTAGCACCATGTCTGTAGCGCTCTTCAAATACACATCCAAATGTAGTTTAAATATGGAAATATCGCTTTCAGGAAGTGAGTTCCAAACATCCATCTGGGTGTCTGGACAATAGGAGGGGTCAATGGCATTGTTGTACCAGAGGGAGAAATATTGGATGGAGTGAAACTTGTAGAAAAGGAAGCTTTTTTTACGATTTTCAGTGATACAGAAGAACTAATGATCAACACGAAAATCAGTGCTGTCCATCGTGTCAAGTGTCAAAGCAATAAACATCACTCTGTATCCTGTCAAGTACAATTTTCTCAGAGTTCAACTGTTTTACTTCATTGTCAGACACACACAGTCAAAAACAAAATATACACTACACATCACATACATTCAAACAAAACACATGCCACACACGAAATACACACCTCACGCATGAAACATATTTCACACTCACCATACACACAGAATACACATCTCTCTCACAGCACACACACACAAAATATACTCCATGCACTCAACATGCACAAATAAACACACCAATCGCACACCACGCATTAATATACACACGTACCTAGTCTCATACCACACAGCCGTCCACACTCTCACACACACCGGTAACACACACAACACACAATCACTAACACACACTCACACACTCACTCCCTCTGTCTTCCTCTATTGCAGCTAACCTGGCCGTGATTGGGGTAATGTTCCGCAGACGATGTGGTCTCTCCAGATGTATCACTGTCTAATGCTGTCGATGGCGGTGACGGATCTCCTGGTTATTATCACTGGCGTGATATTAATCCAAATTGTTCCCATCACTTTACCATCCAGTTTCTTGACCATCGTTCCAGCTTGTAATGTGAATGTCGCGGTAGCTTACGCCGTAAGAGACTGCTCCGTCTGGGGGACGGTGAAATTCACCTTTGATCGCTTTGTGGGTATTTGCTGCCAAAAATTGAAAACGAAATACTGCAGGGAGCGAACGGCGTCTGTGGTGATCGGAATGGTTACTTACCTGAGCTGTTTCAAAAATGGATTTTTCTATTTTTCATATGAACCTCCTCATAAAACAGAGCCCACACCGTGCAAAATGAAGTCAGCATATTATACCTCGCCTGGCTGGGTAACATTTGACTGGATCGACAGCATTTTAACCCCTTGTCTGCCATTTGTTCTAATTTTGCTGCTCAATTTCCTCACCATCAGGCACATTTAAAGGGCCATTAGAATCCGCAGGAGCCTCCAGGGCGGTGGGAACAGTGAGAGACAGAGCGACCCGGAGATGGACAGCCGCAGGAAGTCTATCGTCCTGCTCCTCAGTAACTCGGGTATCTTCATACTCTTGTGGCTACTGGTACTGACAACGTTCCTCTACACTCGCATTGCCGACGTCACTTTTAAGGAGTAAGATAAGGGACAAGATAAAGCTGGGAATGAAATATCCACTGACTCGCATTAATAAATTACTGAAGTAAACAATTTTTATTTTTGGACAACAGGTTATGTTGCAAACCGCCGTCCTTTTCTATCATCTCACCTGCTCAGTCATAAAACCAAGATCAAAGTCAAGGTCGAGTTTATTGCCATGTGCACAAGTACGTGTGTGCACAGGTGCAATGAAAAATTTACTTGCAACAGCATCACAGGCACAGAGCATCAGATTGGTAAATTGCTTTACTATTGTCACATGTTCCCAGGTACACTGGAAAACTTTGTTTTGCCTGCCATTCATACAGATCATTTGATTACAAAGGTGCATTGAGGTGGTACAAGGGAAAACAATAACAGCACGTAGAATAAATTGTTACATTTACAGAGTAAGTGTTCTGCAGGTTGATAAACCATGATGGGGTAGATTGAACATCAAGAGCTCATCTTTATCATATAAGGGGTCTGATAACAACAGAACAGATGCTGCCCTTGAGCCTCGTGGTATGTGCTTTCAGGCTTTTTTGCCTGTTGGGAGGGGGGAGAAGAGAGAATGCCCACGGTGGGTGGGGTCTTTGATTACGCTGGCTGCTTCACCGGGCCAGCGTGAAGTGTAGAGTGTCCATGGAGGGGAGGCTGGTTTCAGTGATGTGCTGAGCTGTGTCCACAGCTCTCTGCTGTTTCTTGCGGTCACAGGCAGAGCAGCTGCCATGCCAAGCCGTGCTGCATCTGGATAGGATGCTTTCTGTGGTGCATTGATAAAAATTGTTGAGGTTCAAAAAAGGGGACATACCAAATTTCTAGTCTCTTGAGGAAGTAGAGGCACTGGCGAGTTTTACTGCATGTGGCATCTACATGGTTGCACCAGGACAGGCTATTGGTGATGGTCACTCCTCGGAACTTGAAGCTTTCAACCCTCTCGACCTCAGCACCGTTGATGTAGACATGTGTGTGCACTGTCCCCACGTCCTGATGTCAATGACCAGCTCTTTTGTTTTGCTGACACTGAGGGAAAGGTTACACAGATACACAATGTTCACAATAAAAGCATAAATTAACAACATAAATTGTGCAAAATTATACCAGAAAAAAAACACAATTAGAACAAGAAAGAAGGAAACAAACTCTTTTGTTGTGCAATGTGGTCACTGTGTTGCTGTACTGAGGCAGTGATTGGGGTTCTGCAGGTTTGTTCAAGAACCGAACGGTTGAAGGGAAGTAGCTGTTCTTGAACCTGGTGGTGTGGGACTTCAGGCTTCTGTACCTCCTGCCCGATGGTAGCTGTGAGAAGATGGCATGGCCCGGATGGTGGGGATCTTTGATGATGGATGTTGCTTCCTTGAGGCAGCGCCTCCTGTAGATACTCCGGATGGTGGGGCGGGATGTGCCCAGGATGTATTGGGCAGAGTCTACTACAGAGTTTGGGCAGAGTTTCTTACGTTCCTGCGCATTCACATCACCATATCATGATGAAACCAGTCAGATATTATCAATAGTACGTCTTTAAACGTTTGTTGGAGTGTTCAGTGACTTGCTGAAACTGATTAACCTTCTGAGAAAATAAAGCAAAGACGCTGGCAAGATCAGCAATGATTGCCCTGCCCTGATTGCCCTTCAGAAGGTGAAAATGAACCATCCTACCGGTGGAGGTGCTTCCACAGTGCTTTTCGGGAGGAATTTAGACCCAGTGTCTGTGAAGGATCAGTAATATATTTCTTTTGGTCATTTCTCTTTCTGTTTGGAACACAGTTTGAGAAATGTCCCAGTCAGGATGCTGTGCAGTGTAGCAGGGAAACCAGCAGGGGGTGGTGTTTACTTGTGCCCATGTCCTCCTCGATGAGAGAGGTTGTGGTTTTGACAGATACTGAGGGAGTAGCCTGGGGAAGGAACGTTTTGTAGACGCTACACACTGCAGTCACAGTGCTCAGGTGTGGAGGTGG
The DNA here is from genome assembly GCF_009764475.1 of Pristis pectinata. Classification (NCBI taxonomy): domain Eukaryota; kingdom Metazoa; phylum Chordata; class Chondrichthyes; order Rhinopristiformes; family Pristidae; genus Pristis; species Pristis pectinata. The sequence goes on along the minus strand of NC_067439.1, from coordinate 18,849,376 downwards.
TGGATGAGGTGCCAATCAAACAGGCTGCTTTGTCCTGAATGTTGTTGACGCTGCTCTCATCCAGAGAGTGTCCCATCATCAGCCTGAATTTTGCCCGTGTGACTGGTGGGAAAGTTCTGAGACGTCCGAAAATGAGAAATACATTGAAAGATACCCAGACTCTGACTCTGACCATTCGGCCCATGCCATCTTCTCGCTGCTGTCATTGGGCAGGAGGTACAGACGCCTGAAGTCCCACACCACCAGGTTCAAGAACAGCGACTTCCGTTAAACCATTCGGTTCTTGAACCAACCGTCACAGCCCTCATCACTGCAGTTCAGCAACACTGTGATCACTTTGATCACTCTGCACTAAAATGGACTTTGTTTTTTCTTCTAATTGCGTACTTCCTTGTAGATATTGAGTATAATTTGTGTAATTTATGTTTTTCTTGTGACTGCTGCTTATCTGATTCTCTGTGCCTGTGATGCTGCTGCAGGTAAGTTTTTCTTTGCACCTGTGGACACATGTACTTGTGCATATTACATTAAATTTGACTGTAACGTTGACATGAACCCATTTGGTCACACCCTATCAGAGATATTCCCTTTGTCCCATCCATCCTACAGCCCACCTTCTCTGCAACTTAACAAACTTTTTTTCTTACTTACCCAGTTCAAAGGATATTCAGCCTGAAATGTTAACTCTGTTTCCCTCTCCACAGATGCTGCCTGACCCGCTGAGTGTTTCCAGCATTTTCTGCTTATGTTGCAGCTTTTGAGCATCTGCAGCTTTGTGACTGAGTCGACTGGTCCTGCATTCTGTGGAGCTGAGAAGAAAGGGAGGAGTTTGCATTGCATTGCAGCTGACAAAATGCTCACAGTCTTGACATGATGGATGCAAGAAGGTTGTTCCTCTGGCTGAAGATTCTTGTAATAAGTGTACCAGACTCAAATGAGATTTTTTTTTCATTCAGAGGATGGTGAATCTTTGCAATTCTCTACGTTGGCATGCTGTAGAGACTCATTCATTGGATTCATTAAAATAGAGGTCAAGAGATTTCTGGAAATTAAGAGATTGAAGGAAACAGAAGGCAGGAAAATGGGATTGAAATGGAAGATCAGGCATGATCTTCATGAATGGCAGAGCAGGATTAACCTGGTCCTATTCCAGTTAGTGCAGGTCCCTGGGACGTCCCACTGTGTACGTCACCCACCACAGATGACTGAGATGTCCCACTGTTGATGTCGTACGTTCTCCCCATAACTGCGTGGGTTTCCTCCGGGTGTTCCGGTTGCATCCCACATGCCAAAGATTTACGAGTTAGGAATTGGTGGGTGTGCTATGTTGGCGCCGGAAGCGTGGCGACACTTGCGGGCTGCCCCCAGAACATTCTATGCAAAAGATGTATTTCACTGTGTGTTTCAATGTACTTGTGTACTAATTAAAAGATACCTTATCATCTTTTCTTATCACTGTTACTCACTGGATCCCCTACGGTTATTATTGAAACACTGATGACAACTTTGCAGATGCTGTAAAAAGCCCAGCATCTTCATAACATTTCTTCTGTTGGATAACATTTCCAGTAATTCTCTAACAAGTGAGAGTTGATTTGTACAGACAACAGCACTGAAGGTTTTCTAAACATGTTTTGTTCCACATTTTATGTGATCCATTTATTCTCCTCTTTAAGACTCCTTTTCATTGTGACAGGCAATGAGGACCTGTTCCAGGCAATGGATGAGATGAGCTTCACACTGTCAATGTTGGGACTGAGGTCGTGGCTACAATTTATTCAGTGGATGGGTAGGACAATTGCTGGGGTCTGCACAGTGTGGGGTGTCCCAGGGATCAGGGCTTGGAGATTGCCAAAGATGGGTGAGCTTATTGGACGTGATGGCCATAAAGGGAATCGGAGCCAATGAAAATGGCATGTGGCCACTGTGCTTGTTATATCCTCAAAGAACTCCAGTAATATTGTAAAAGAGGACCTGACCCCTCTGTATCCCTACTGTGTCTGCCCGATGGAACCAATTCTATCCAGGTGTCTCGCTATTTCTTTCTTACAGATAACTTCAAGCATTTTCCCAACCCCATGATATTAAGGTCAACCTGGGTGGTGGGCTGGGTGTCTGCATCCCATGGGGTTCTTCTCAGACGTCCATAGACAATTTTGGCAGCCGACACTCCGGTGGCTGAGTGGGGGGTAATCCTCACGTGGTATAATGCTAAGGGGAGAACCTTCAGCCAATTTAGACCTGTCTCTGATACTAATTTAGTTAATTTATTCTTCAGGGTGCTGTTAGCTCGTTCTAACATACCCGATGGCTGAGGGTGGTAGGAGCAATGGAACTACTGTTCGATATGCAGTGCCTCGCACAACTCCTTATTTATTTTTCCCTATGAAGTGGGAACCATTATCTGAACTTATCTGTCAGGGTACCCCAAAACCTTGGTAAGATCTCTGTAAGCAATGACTTCACCACCGTTGAGGCCTTATTGTTGGTGGTTGAACAAGCTTCAATCAAGCTACTAAATACATCAACAATAATAAGACAGTATTTATTACAATGTACACGCGGTAATTCAATAAAATCAAGTTGTATACATTCAAAAGGACCACCTGGCAAGGGGGTTCTGCCTGGGGTGCACTTCACCCCTTTCCCAGCATTGGTTTGTTCGCATATCAAACACGATCTTATTTTGCCCTGTGGCAAAATGTAGGCAGTCAATAACCATCGGTAACAAGGAATCCGGTATACATACTTGACAGACTGGAGTAGTCCAGAGGCCATGTGGCACAGAGTGCGTACACCCGTGCGCCTTCCATACTTGTTCTTCTGAGTCAGGGGCCTCCCCATGTAAGTGCTACACAGTGACCATGTCTGGGGTGCCCTGCGTTGTTATTGTTGGCTTGCAAGCAACTGCCTGTTTTTCCACAGTCGAAACGATTTTAGACCCCTGATGTTCTGCACATTTAGCCTCCACGTCTGCCCTTTTATTGCCCTGTGTTACTAGGGAGGCGTCTGAGAGGTGAGACGAGCATTTGATGATGGCCAATTTGTTAGGGAGGAGGATGGCCTGGAAGAGGTCCTATACATAAGCCAGGAGTGGGCTATTCAGGAGCGGTACCTCATATCGGTTTTGTAAGGTGTTGAGTCTGATGGGATGTCAGGAGTTCCGTTACGGTATGGGAGGAATAAACAACCACCGACTGTTGCAGGGTGATTGGCAAGACACCAGGATGCCCTGTTTGCAGAATGAATCTATTAAATGGGTTATTCCGTCAACTGCCTCTCTCCGAAGGTGGTACTGTGGGACGGAAGGAAATTGTGTTCCTGGTCTTATACGGATTTGGACTGGGGTCACTGAGGTGAACCCTACCTCAGCTTTTGACGCGGCCCATGAATAGGGGGTTGGCTCATCCGAAGGGAGTCGGTGGGGCTGATGGTGGCGTAAACAGCCTGTCACTGAAAAAGGGGTCAGGTAATAAGTCAGGGTCCCTTCTGGCAGTATCTGGGGAACTCCGTAATGGCCTGTGTCTGCCTGTACCTCGTTGGTGGGCTAGGAATCCCAGCTCCTTCGATTTATGACCCTCATTAACTGACAGGGCAATGTGAGGGGACATCAAGCCTGACTGATTCCACAATTCATTAAGCACTTGAACTAAAAGTGCTGTACCCTCCTTACCCACTCAATGGAACCATGGCCGTGGACAGTTTATAATCGTGCTGGGCGATACAAGGAGTTTCGAGGGTCGAGGTATTGGCCCCCGTGTCTATCATATTGGGGATCGGTTTTCCCTCAACTAATAAACTGACGATAGGTTCATCGTCCGGGATATCGATGAGGACAGTGTTACGTGGAATGGCTACTTCCCACAGCTAGTTCGACGGAAAACGGGTTGCCAGTCGAAACATGTTGTCATTTATTGGGGGTCTAGCCTGCTGTTTTCGGTAGTGGGGGCAGTCCCGCTGTCAATGGTCAGGTGCCCCGCTAAGGTAGCATCCTGTCGACCTGGTGCTCGCAGGTGCAGGTTGTTGGGGTCTGCTCGCTGGTGCAGGTTGTAGGGATCCCCTGGGTCCTGGGAAATTACGAGGGGGCGGTGGTGGCGTGTAAGGGGGTCCGTCCACTGGAGCTCTTGTGCTGTTGGGGTGCATTGAATACCCTTTACCTAATTCAACATAGGTGGTGGGCCGGGATCTTTAGGGTCGTCATTGTCAGTGGTAGAATCGGAGTCACAATCAGTATCCGTCTGAGGATCTACAAAAGATCTGTCCTCTAACAAAAAGATTCCGTCGCTTGTCTGTGGCCTTAGAGCCATTAGTATGCGGGCTTTATCTACGTCTAAGCTGATTTCTAATTCAGGACGCAATAGGGCCCTGGATTTGTCCTTGGGACGGGACTTTACCAGCAGTCACTGTGTGTGAGAGTGGAACGGTTTGTGGACTAGTTGCATTATATGGGGGTGGCAGTGAAATTGGGGGGTAGATAGGGGCTGTTGGACGAACCATCCAATCCTCCTCATTTTCGTCCGTTTCATTACTTTGGAACAACAGGGGCACGCCAGACATGTCAGGAGGTACCTGCACTTTATCCTTACAGTCTGGAACCTGTTGCCTCAGAAGGTGGTGGAGGTAGGAGGTACTGTCATGTTTAGAAAAGTATCTAGATGAGTACTTGAATCGCCAAGATATAGAAGGCTCCAGAACAAGTGCTGGTAAACGGGTTTAGTGTAGATGGGTACTTGACTGTTAATAGAGACAAGGTCGGCAAAATGTCTGTTTCTGTGCTGTATGACTCTGTGACTAAAGAGGTAGGGGAAGCAATTTCCTTTTGTGGATAGATTATCATCCTCCCCTGTGTTAGAAGTGTAAAATGGGCTCTGTTCCATAAAACAGTAAATCCAGAACAAAACCAGAAAATGCTGAAAATACATTGTGTGTAGTTCTGGATGCCCCATTTTACAAAGAATGTGGAGGCTTTGGAAAGGGTATAGGAGAGGTTCACCAGGATGCTGTCTGGATTAGAGAATATGAGCTATAAGGGGAGGTCGGACATTCTTGTCTTGTTTCCTCTGGAGCAGCAGAGGCTGAGGGGAGACCTTATAGAGGTTTATAAAATTATAAGAGGCATAGATAGACAGTCTCTTCCCAGGATAGAAATGATCTACATTAGAGGGCATGCATTTGAGGTGAGAGGGGGAAAGTTTAAAGGAGATGTGAGGGGCAAGTTTTTTTTTACACAGAGAGTGGTGGCTACCTGGATGGGCTGCCTGGGGAGGTGGTGGAGGCAGATACGAAAGAGGTGTTCAAGAGGCACGTGAACTGGCAGGAAACGGAGGGATATGGATCATGTGCAGGCTGAAGGCTTTAGTTTAATTTGGCACCGTGGTGGCCACAGACATGATGGGCCAAAGGGCCTGTTCCTGTGCTGTACTGTTCTGTGTTTTACCCAGAAAGTCACCTGTTGAGATAGAAACAAAGTTAGTTTCAGGTCAAAGACTCTTTGTCAGAACTTTGATAGGAAGAGCTAAAAGTCAGTTTAAAGTTGCATGGGGGAGGGATGGATGGGTCAAACGTTGTGACCAGCGTAGCCGTGGGGATGGTCTGTTAACGGGGCAGTTAGATCATGACAAAGAAATGGAGCAAATTGCAGGTGGAGGTGCGTGTAGTGGGGAGGGGAAAGAATGAGTCAATATCACAGACAGATGACTTGCAGCAGAGGCGGAGAGCTGATACAGATGGAGAAGGGGAATTAGATATTGGATCTGGAAGCCTGTGACGTGCCCGGACGGAGGTTGGTGCTGTGCCTCGAGCTGGTGTTGGGCCTCGTTGTTCTGCTTCAGGAGGCAGCAGGCAGACAGGCCAGGGTGGGAATGGGGTTGGTGGGTTCGGGTGGAAGGCAACAGGAAGCTCGGGGTGTTTCCCGCTGATTGAACGCGGATGCTCCGCCAAGTGCTCACACATTCTGTCTCCAGTGCACAGGATGACAGAAGTGCGAGTGAATCACTGCTCCACCTTGAAGGACTTATTGGGTCCCTGTTCGGTAGGAGAGGGAGCAATGGTTGCGCAAATCCAGGCCAGTCCTCTCCTCGTTTATATTGTTTCCTCATCTGTTCAGCTCATCTGCATTTTAGATGTGGTTCAGTGAAAGAAAAGTTGTTTGAAAAGGCACCACTGACAGAGTTTTAAGACATTTTCCTGCATTATCGGGTTCTGCTTGTTTGCACCGCCATCAAAAGGCTGGTCTAAGCCTGACTTCTGTGCCTTTGAATTCAGTTTATTTGGCTATGGGCCACAGTGCTTTGCTTGCAGTGATAATCACTGTGTTGGCATGCCTCTAATTACAAGTGAATCCTTGCCGGAGGTGGATTCTTATCTTCCAAGGAGTATCTGACATCCACGTGCCAATGTAACACCTCAAGTTGAGGCATTGATATACAGAGGGATCTTGGGGTCCAAGTCCATAGCTCCCTGAGAACGACCTAACAAGTAGATAGGGTGGTGAAGAAAGCATAGGGCATGTTTTCCTTCATCGGTCAGGGCATTAAGTATGAGTCAGAAATCAAGTTGCAACTATATAAGACTTATGGTATTGGTATCAGTTTATTATTGTCACTTGTACCGAGGTCCAGTGAAAAACGTGTCTTGCATACTGATCGTACAAGTCAATTCATTACACAGTGCTGTTACGTTGAGTCAGTACAGAGTGCATTGAGATAGTACAGGTAAAAACAATAACAGTACAGAGTAAAGTGTCACAGCTGCAGAAAAGTGCAGTGCAGGTAGACAATAAGGTGCAAGGTCACAAGGTAGGTCGTGAGGTCAGAGTCCATCTCATCTTATAAGGGATCTGTTCAATAGTCTTCTCACAGTGGGAAAGAAGCTGTCCTTAAGCCTGGTGTTATGTGCCCTCAGGCTCCTGTATCTTCGACCTTATGGAAGAGGAGAGAAGAGAGAATGACCCAGGCGGGTATTGTCTTTGATTATGCTTGCTGCTTCGTCAAGACAACGAGAGGTAAAGACAGAGTCCAAGGAGGGGAGGCTGGTGTCCGTGATACGCTGGACTTTGTCCACAACTCTCTGCAGTTTCTTGCGGTCCTGGGCAGAGCAGTTACCATACCAAGCCATGATAAATACAGATAGGATAATTTCTATGGTGCATAGATAGAAGTTGGTGAAGTCAAAGGGGACAAACCAAATTTCTTTAGCCTCCTGAGGAAGTAGAGGCGCTGGTGAGCTTTCTTGGCCGTGGCATCTACATGATTTGACCTGGATATGCTGTTGGTGTTGTTCACTCCCAGGAACTTGAAGTTCTCAGTCCTCTCGACCTCAGCACCGTTGATGTAGACAGGTTCATGGACAACGCCCCTTTCCTGAAATCAATGAGCAGCTCTTTTGTTTTGTTGACATTGAGGGAAAGGTTGTTGTCATGACACCATTCCACTAAGCTATCTATCTCCTTCCTATTCTCTGACTCATCGCTGCTTGAGATACAGACTACAATGTTGGTATCATCTGCAAACTTGTAGATGGAGTCCGAGCAGAATCTGGCCACACAGTCATGAGTGTATTGGGAGTAGAGTAGGGGGCTGAGGACACAGCCTTGTGGGGCACCAGTGATGAGAGTAATCGTGCCGGAGGTATTGCTGCCTATCCTCACTGATTGTGGTCTGCTTGTTACAAAGTCAAAGATACAGTTACAGAGGAGGTATTGAGTCCTAGGTCTCGGAGTCTGGTGAAAAGCTTGCTTGGGATTATTGTATTGAAGGGCCTGTTCCTGTGCTGTACTGTTCCGTGTTCCATGTACAAAGAGAAGTTTCTCACTGGATCTCGGTCCATGTGACAACAACAAACGAATGATCGATTATCATGGTCCCATCGAGCTGCACTGGGTTCTCACCCTCCCTTCCTCTGTCCCCCCTCCACCCCACAGAGAGCTATGATCACCATCATGCCGTCCTCTTTGCCTCCTCTCGCGGGCCCGATAACAATGCGTCCGAGATGGGGGTCCCCATTGTCTTCGACCAGGTGATGCTGAACCGCGAGGGAGGCTATGCCCCTGACACAACGATCTTCACCTGACCCGACACTGGCACTTATTTCTTCACCTTCTCCTTCCTGCCTGGGCTCGAGGCGGGCAAGACCACCGTGGCCCTGGTGAAGGACGGAGATGTCCACGAGCGCCTCTACAGCCTCTTCCCACCCGACGCCACCCAGTTGTCTGAGAGCAGCTGCCTCTTACAAATGAAGGAGGGAGATCGGGTGTGGGTGTCCCTGGAGAAAGGCTCCGTGTTGACACATCAGGCCTCCTTGTCGTTCCAGGGCTCCCGCATCTCCGATTAACCCCCTCCCCTTACTTTGCCAGCAATGCCTCCCTCTGCCTGTTCCATCAGGCACATCCTGCCTTCCAGCTTCCTGCAACCTCCGTCTCCAACCGGAATCCTTCCCGCCCGGAACATGCGCTTGTGATTGTTTTCTCTCCTGTCTATACTGTTGCAGTTTTATCAATAAAGCATCCTGCTTAGCATCAATTCTGTCTCACAGTTTCCGGTCTGGAGCCCAAGGGGGGTTGTGGAGCTGTTTGCCGTCACTGAGACACAGGAGACTGCAGATGCTGGAATCTGGGGCAACAGACAAGAAGCTGGAGGAACTCAGCGGGTCAGGCAGCATCTGTGGAGGGAGGTGAGCAGTCGTCATTTCAGGTCCAGACCGTTCATCTGGACTGAAAGAGCAGAGGGGAGGGAGTCAGTATAAAGGGTGGGGGGAAGGGGTGGGGCAGGAGCCAGGAGGTGATAGGTGGATCCAGGTGAGGAGGGGGCGACAGGCAGATGGAGGAGGGGAGGGTGGGGACAGTGACAGAGGCCGGGAGGTGAGAGATGGAGGTGACACAGGGCTGCAGATGGTGGAATCTGGTGGGAGAGGAAGGTGGAACCAAATAAGGGAGGTGGGGAGGGTGGCAGCAGTGGGAGGGGTGTGTGGGCGGTGGGCAGATGGAGTGGGGAGGTGAGGGGAGGGGAAGGAAACAGGGTGATGGGAGCTGGTTAGATCAGGAGGAGAGAGAGAAGGGACAGAGGGGGAGCAGGCGACCTGAAATTGGAGATTTCGATGTTTATGCCATCAGGTTGCAGACGACCCAGGGGCACATGTACTGCAACTACACATCAATCACAAGGGCACAGTTAATGGCAGGACCCTAAACAGCACTGATGGACAGAGAGACCCTGGGGTCCAAGTTCACAGCTCCCTGAACGTAGCTGCACAGGTCGGTAGGGTTGTAAAGAAGACGTACGGCATGTTGGCCTTCATCGGTTGGAACCTTGAGTATAACGTCATGATTCAGCTGTGTAAAACTTTGGTGGGAACACACTTGTGCAGTTCTGTTTCCCCACTACAGGAAGGATGTGGGGGCTTTGGTGAGGGTGCAGAAGAGGTTCACCAGGAAGCTGCCTGGGTTAGAGGGAGTGAGCTATAATGAGAGATTGGACAAACTTGGGTTGTTTTCTCCAGAACTTGGAGACTTGGGGAAGACCTGATAGAAGGTTTTCAAATTATGAGAGGCATAGATAGGGTAGACAGTCAGAATCCTTCACCAGGGCAGGAATATAAATACTGGAGGACATGCATTTAAGGTGAGAGGGAGAAAATTAAAAGGAGATTGCGGGGCAACTCTTTTTTTTAGACAGAGAGTGGTGGGTGTCTGGAATGTGCTGGTGGGGGTGGCAGCAGATATGATGGAGATGTTTAAGAGAATGTTGCACAGACACATGACCAGGCAGGGAATGGTGGATATGGATCATGTGCAGGCAGAAAGGGTTTAGTTTAATTCAGCATCGTGTTCAGCACAGACAATGTGGGTCGAAGGGGCTGTTCCGGTGCTGGACTGTTCTGTGTTCTAACATGTACACACCACACAAAGAGGGTGTAGATAACAGGAAAGAGAGAGAGCAAGAGAGAGGAAGACAGCTAATTCCAGTGAAGTACTCAATAAAAGAGAGGCAGGAGAGACAGAGTCAGAAAACAGGTTTGACATTTTCCTTCATTAGGGGAGAAAAACTTTCCTCTGAATTGTCAGAAACTTGTTGGACAGAGCAAGTCCCGGTAAGCCACTGCCACACGGCTCTGGATACCTGGGTTTGAACCCAAACTCCGCTTCAGCCCCAGTGTGTGGGTGGGGGTTAGAATCTGGGAGAAGTTGATGAAAATGTAGGGGGAATGAAATTTGATCGGTGTAAATGGGTCAGCACGACTTGATGGGCCGAAGGGCCTGATTCCTGTCTGGAACAACACGTCAACACAGGTGTACCTCAATGCTGCGTGCTTAGCCCCCTGCTCTACCCCCTACACACAGACGACTGTGTGACTCAGCACAGCTCCGATACCATCCACAAATTCGCCGACGACACCAATGTTGTTGGACGAATCACAGGTGGTGACGGGTCAGTGTACAGGAGCGAGATCGGTCACCTGGTTGAGTGGTGCCGCAACAACCTCTTGCTCAAGGTCAGTAAAACTAAAGAGCTGATTGTTGACTTCAGGAAGGGGAAGGAGGATGAACATGCGCCAGTCCACATTGGTGGATCGGCGGTGGAGAGGATCAGCAGCTACAAATCCCTGGGCGTTAACATATCGCACCACCTCTCCTGGGCCCAGCACAGAGATGTAAGCACAAGGAATTGGCGTAATCATCTCTCTCAGGAGGTTAAAAAGGTTTGGATGGTCACCGAACACTCCAACAAACTGCTAAAGATACTGCTGGAAGTATCCTGACTGCTTGCATCATGGTCTGGGACAGCAATTCATATGTGCAGAAATGCACAACTAAGATAAGATTTCTGTATTAGTCACATGTACATCGAAATATCCTTACGCAGAATGTTCTGGGTCAACCCGCAACAGTTGCCATGCTTCCGGCGCCAACACAGCATGCCCACAACTTCCTAACCCGTACGTCTTTGTAATGTGGGAGGAAACCGGAGGACACAGAGGAAACTCAGGCAGTTACAGGGAGAATGTACAAACATTCTTCCTTACAGATAACGGCCGGAATTGAAGCCGGGTCGCTGGCATTGTAATAGCGTTATGCTAACCGCTACGCTACCGTGAAGCTGCAGGGAGTAGTGGACTCAGCCCAATACGTCACCGGCACATCCCTCCCAACCATCGGTAGGAACTACAGGAGGTGCTGCCTCAAGAAGGCAACATCCATCATCAAATATCACACACCATCCAGGCCATGCCATCTTCTCACAGCTCCCATCGGGCAGGAGGTACAGAAGCCTGAAGTCTCACACCACCAGGTTCAGGAACAGCAACTTCCCTTCAACCATTTGGTTCGTGAACCAACCAGACAACCTTGACCCACTGCAATTCACCTACCGCTGAAACAGGTCCGTGACAGACGCCATCTCCTTGGCCCTACACTCATCTCTGGAGCATCTAACAACTGCGTTAGACTCTTGTTAATTGACTACAGCTCTGCCTCAATATATAATTCCAAACAAATTCATCACCAAACTTCTAGACCTAGGACTCAACAGCTCCCTTGGCAACTGGATCCTTGACCAACAGACTGCAATCAGTGAGGATAGGCAGCAACACCTCTGCCACTATTAGTTTCAATACTGGTGCCCCAAAAGGCCGTGTCATCAGCCCCTACTCTACTCCCAATACACTCATGACTGCGTGGTCATATTCTGCACTAACTCCATCTACAAGTTTGCAGATGATACCACCGTAGTGGGTTGCATCTCAAATAACAATGTGTCGGAGTACAGGAAGGAGGTAGAGAGCCGAGTGGCATGGTATCATAACAACAACCTCTTCTTCAATGTCAGTAAAACAAAAGAGCTGGTCATTGACTTCAGGAAGGGGGACAATGTACATGATCCTGTCTCCATCAATAGTTCTGAGGTGAAGAGGTTTGAGAGCTTCAAGTTCATTGGACTGAACATCACAAAGAGCCTGTCATGGTCCAACTGTGAAGACACCATCGCCAAGAAAGCTCACCAACGCCTCTACTTCCTCAGGAGGCTAAAGAAATCCAGCACTTCCCCTTTGACACTCACCAATTTTCATTGATGTACCACAGAAAGCATCCTATCCCGATGCATCACGGCTTGCTGATGCAACTGCTCTGCCCGGGACTGCAGGAAACTGCAGAGAGTTGTGGACACAGCTCAGCAAATCACGGAAACCAGCATCCCCTCCATGGACTATGTCTTCACTTCTCGCGGCATCGGTAAAGGAGCCAGCATAATCAAAGACCGCACCACATTCTCTCTTCTCCCCCCTCCCATCGGACAGAAGATACAAAATCCTGAAAGCACGTACCACCAGGCTCACAGACAGCTTCTATCCCGCTATTATAAGGCTATTGAATTGTCTCCAGTACGATAAGATGAATTCTTGACTTCACAATTGACCTTGTTCTGACCTTGCACCTTATTGCCTACCTGCACTGCACTTTCTCTGTAACTGTAACACTTTATTCAGCACTCCCCTGATTCCCTCCCCTGAAGAACATCAGAGAACCAGAAGTGTCTCAATGACAATTCAGCACCTTCATGATTATTGCAAAAGAGGGTCGTTTTTTAAATATAAATTGCAGATTGTTATTTCTCTCCATGGATTTAACTTACAGTTGAATTTACAGGAGTGAGGTGGGTCAGCCGGGTGACTGGTGTCAGATCAACAACCTTGCGCTCAATGTCAGCGAAACCAAGGAACTGATTGTGGACTTTAGGACGGGGGGATCAGGCGAACACACACCGGTCCCCATGGGAGGGGGCGGTGGGTGGGGATGGGGAAACAGCTTCAGGTTCCTGGGCGCCAACATCGCCCCTCAGCCTGTTTACCAGTCACACCCTCTCGCCTGTCTCTCCGAGCACGCGCAGTGCGCCTGCCGCCTCGGCTCCCCTCCCCCCTCCGCCGCAATGGCACTGCGCGTGCGCGGATGGCTCCGTTGGCCTCAGCGTTCGGAGTGCGCCTGCGCCATCGGCTGAAGGCGGGAAAGGGGGCGGGGAGCGTGTGAGGCGCCTTCAAACGGCCAACGGACGCGTGGGCCCCAGGGCGGAGCTCCGAGCTGGGACCAAGGAGGGATGTTCCGGCCAATGGACGTGCGGGTCCCACGGCGGAGCTCCGAGCTCGGACCAAGGAGAGATGCGCCGGCCAACGGACGCGCGGGTCCTATGGCGGAGCTCCGAGCTGTGACCAAGGAGGGAGGCGCCGGCGGCCCGGGGACTTGCAGTTTTGAGTGCAGCCCGGCCGCTGCCCTCCCCTCCCCGACGGGTCTCCTGCCCCTCAGGTAGGCGCTGCCCACCCGCCGCCTGACCTCTCTCTGGGGTTTACAGGCGACGGCTTCGTCCACCCCCCCCCGACACACTCCCCTCCCACCGTCTCATCGGCCCCGTCCGACCCCCTTCACCCCCGCCTCACAAACCTCCCCCACTCCAAAATCTGCCGTTCCCACCCCGGGGGAAAGGAGAGGTTTCTCCCCTCTCCGTGTCTCTGCTGAACCTCGGTCTGGCCTCCCCTCCGCCTGCGGCGCTGCGGAGAGAGCTGTGTGGGCATCAGTTGTGCTCACTGATGGGCTTCGGGTTTGGTCGTAGGGAGCAGCGTGAGGGTTGGAGCTGGGGGCAAGGTCAGGGTCCGGGGATGGGCTCTGGCTCAGGGTTCTGGATCAGGGTTAGTGGTGTAAATGGGGGTTGGGTCAGGGACAGGGGTTACTTTTAAACACACGGCATCGGGTGGGCGAGGGAGTTTGGGTCAGGGTTTAGGGTTGGGGATTAGAGTTAGTGTTGGGAAAATGGGGCTGAGTCAGGGTTTAAGGATGGGGATTAGTGTCCCTGTTATAAATAGGGTTTGGGGTCCTGATAGGGGTTTGGCGTTTGGGGTTAGGGTTAATGTTATAATTTAGGGTTTTGGTTAGTGTTTGGGATTAAGATTTGTGTTGTAATTTTGGATGTGGATCAGGAGTTAAGGTTGGGGATTAGCGTTAGTATTATAACTGAGGTTTGAGTTAGGGATAGGGGTTACTGTTATAAATCGGGGTTTGGGGTAGGTGATATGGAATTAGTTATCGTGTTATATAGTGGGGTTTAGGATCGGGTTTAAGTTTTTGGATTGGGGTTTGTGTTACTGGGGTCTGTTTTAGAGTTTAGGTTTAGGATAACTGTTATAGATTGGGATTTGAGTCAAGCTTTAGGGTTTGGGATTGGTGTTAGTGTTCTAAATAGGGGTTTGGATTGGTTTTGTCAGTTGGGGTTTGAGGCAGGGTTTTGGCTTTGATTAGTGTAAATGTAATAAACTGGAGTTTGGTTCAGGATTTAGGATTGGGGATTAGGGTTAGTGTTGGAAATTGGGGGCTGGATCAGAGTTTAAGGTTTGGGATAAGTGTTATCTATGGGGTATGGGTTATGGATAGGGGTTATTGTTATAAATTGAGATTCGGGATAGGGGTTAGGGATTAAGGTTTGTGTTGTAAATTGGGGTTTCGGTTGAGGAAGAAAAGGGTTGCGCAGGCACGGTGCGGGTAGTTTAAAAAGCGGGAGAAATAAAAGAAAAAAAAACGGAGGCTTCATGGCCTTGACTTTGGAGCAGATAAGTTTTACCTTTTATTAAGTTTTAAGTATAAGGCTTAGTTTTCAATAGGGTTATAATTTACTAGGGTTAGGATTTTTTATAAGTTTTAAAAGTTTTTAGCGGTCGAGTTGGGGCTGGACTGCGCAGGCAGTTTAAAAAGCCAACTGTCTATAGAGTGGGCAGCATCGGAGCGGGCAGCGGAGTGAGTGGGAGTAGAGTTTTCTGGGATTTAGCTCAAGGGGCTTCAGCGTCAAGGGGTAAGGCAGGGAAGTAGCTGGTAAGTAGGCAAAGGTAAGGTTACCTGTGACAAATATTTAAGTAGAATATCAGGAGGGGTAACTAAGAGGAGCAGCCAGTGTGTGAGTGGCTCAGGGTAGGAGTGGAGCCTTGAGGCTTTGGCTCAAGAGAATGCGGCGAGCTGAGGAAGACCTAGCCCCCTGAGAGGTTAGGCCAGTAAGTTCCTTTAAGTTAATTAAAGTAGGATTGGGTAATGAAGGCAGCAGCTCGGGCAGTTGTGTGCTCCGAATGCAGTATGTGGGAAGTCAGGGACAGCACGCTTGTCCCTGATGACTACACCTGTAAAAGGTGCATCCAGATGCAGCTCCTGGAAAACCGTGTAAGGGAACTGGAGGTGGAGCTGGATGAACTTCGGATCATTCGGGAGGTGGAGGCAGACATAGATAGGAGTTTCAGGGAGATAGTTGCAACTAAAAGTCAGGAGGCAGGTAGCTGGGTGACTGTTAGGAAAGGGAAGGGGATTAGACAGAAGGAGCAGAGCACCCCTGTGGCCGTTCCCATCAACAATAAGTATACTGTTCTGGATACTGCTGGTGGGGACGACCTACCAGGGACAAGTTGTAGTGGTCGAGTCTCTGGCACCGAGGCGGGACTCTTATCTCAGATAGGAGGGAGGGTAAAGAGGAGACCAGTAGTGATAGGGGATTCGATAGTTAGGGGGACAGATAGGAGATTCTGTGGGAGAGATTGAGAATCCCAGATGGTCTGTTGCCTCCCTGGTGCCAGGGTCCGTGATATCTCAGATCGAGTTCTTGATATTCTCAGGAGGGAGGGTGAGCAGCCAGATGTCGTGGTCAATGTTGGGACCAATGACATAGATACGAAGAAGGAGGAGGTCCTGCAAAGAGAGTTTAGGGAATTAGGTGCAAAGTTGAAGGACAGGACCTCCAAGGTTGCAATCTCAGGATTGCTACCCGTGCCACGAGCTAGTGAGGCTATACATAGGAGGATGATGCAGCTAAATACGTGACTAATAAGTTGGTTCCGGAGGGAGGGCTTCAGAATTCTGGATAATTGGGCTTTGTTCCTGGGAAGGTGGGATCTGTTCCGAAGGGATGGTTTACTCCTGGACTGGAAGGGGACTAACATACTTGCAGGTAGGTTTGCTAGTGCTGCTCCAGTGGGTTTAAACTAGATTTCAGGGGAAGGGGAACCAGAGTGCTAGAGAAGAAAGTGAGGAGGAAAATGATCATGGGAGGTCTGCAGGTATGGACAGAAATCAAAGGTTTGTACATAATAGTAATGTTGTCAGGTGCATCTATTTCAATGCAAGGAGTATTGTAGGTAAGGCGGATGAGTTTAGGGCGTGGATTGGCACGTGGGATTACTATGTTATTGCTATTAGTGTGACATGGTTGCAGGAGGGGCAGGACTGGCAGATTAATGTTCCGGGCTTCCGTTGTTTTCAGACGTGATAGAGGGAGAGGGATGAAAGGGGAAGGAGTGGCATTACTGGTCAGGGAACAGATCACGGCTGTGCGTAGACAGGACAACCCGGAGGTCTCGTCTGCAGAGGCCATATGGGTGGAGCTGAGGAACAGGAAGCTGTGGCCACACTAATAGGGTTGTATTATAGACCGCCCAATAGTCGGAGAGAATTGGAGGAACAAATCTTTAGGGAGATAGCAGACTGATGTAAGAAACAGAAAGTTGTGATAGTAGGGGATTTTAACTTTCCACATATTGACTGGGACTCCCACACTGCGAAAGGGTTGGATGGCTTGAAATTTGTCAAATGTGTTCAGGCAAGTTTTCTAAATCAATATATAGAGGTACCAACGAGAGAAAATGCAATACTTGATCTCCTATTAGGGAACGGGGCAGGTCAGGTGACAGAAATATATGTGGAGGAGCACTTTGGGTCCAGTGACCATAATACAACTAATTTCAAGATAATTATGGATAAGGATAGGTCTGGTCCTCGAATGGAGGTCCTAAATTGGAGAAAGGCCAATTTTGTGGAAATGAGAAAGGATCGAGGTAGGGTGGATTGGGATAAGTTATTTTCTGGCAAGGATGTGCTCAGTCAATGGAAAGCCTTAAAAGACAAAATTTTGAGAGTGCAGATTGTGTATGTTCCTGTCAGGATTAAAGGCAAAGTGTAACAACCATAGGGAACCTTGGTTTTCAAGGGATATTGGTGAGCTGGTTAAGAAAAAAGAGAGAGGTGTATAGCAGGTATAGGCAACTAGGAACGGATGAGGAACTTGAAGAGTATTGGAAATGTAAGAAAATACTAAAAAAGGAAATCAGGATGGCAAAAAGAAGACATGAGGCTGCTTTGGCATATAATGCGAAGATAAACACAAAGGATTTCTACAGGTATATTAAGAGCAAAAGGATAGTAAGAGACACAATTGGTCCCCAAGAAGATAAGAGTGGTCGTATATGCGTGGAGTCTCAGGAGACGGGGGAGGTCTTGAACAGTTTTTTTGCATCAGTATTTACTCAGAAAACTGGCATCGTGAATATGGAAGGAAGGTAAACAAGCACTAGTGTCATGGAACATATAGAGATTAAAAAGGAGGAGGTACTTGATGCTTTACCGTGAATAAAGGTAGATAAATCCCCAGGGCCTGACAAGATATTTCCTCGGACCTTGAGAGAGACTAGTGTAGAAATTGCAGGGGCCCTGGCAGATATATTTAAAATGACCTTAGCCACGGGTGCGGTGCCAGAGGACTGGAGGGTAGCTCATGTTGTTCCATTGTTTAAGAAAGGCTCGAGGAGTAAACCAAGTAATTACAGGCTAGTGAGCCTGACATCAGTAGTGGGCAAATTATTGGAAGGTGTTCTGAGAGATAGGACATATAAGTATTTGGACAGCCAAGGGTTGATTTAGGATAGTCAGCATGGCTTTGTGCGTGATAGATCCTGTTTAACGAATCTTGTGGAGTTTTTTGAGGAGGTCACTAAGAAACTAGATGAAGGTAAGGTTGTGGATGCTGTCTACATGGACTTTAGTAAGGCCTTTGACAAGGTACCAAATGGGAGATTAGTTCAGAAGGTTCAGTCAATGGGTATCCGTGGAAAGGTTGTAAACTGGATTCGAAATTGGCTGAGTGGGAGAAGACAGAGAGTGATTGTGGATGGTTGTTTCTCAGATTGGAGGCCTGTGACTAGTGGTGTGCCTCAGGGATCTGTGTTGTGGCCATTGTTGTTTGTTGTATATATCAATGATCTAGACGATAATGTGGTAAATTGGATTAGTAAGTTTGCGGATGACACTAAGGTTGGAGGTGCAGTGGACAGTGAGGAAGGCTTTCAAAGCTTGCAGAGGGATCTGGACCAAATGGAAAAATGGTCCAGAAAATGGCAGAAGGAATTTAATGCAGACAAGTGTGAGGTGTTGCATTTTGGAAGGACAAATCAAGAGAGGACATACACAGTAAAGGGTAGGGCACTGAGGAGTGCGGAGGAACAAAGGGATCTGACAGTTCAGATACATAATTCCTTGAAAGTAGAGTCACAGGCAGACAGGGTTGTAAAAAAGGCTTTTGGCATCCTGGCATTTATAAATCAAAGTATTGAGTATAGGTGTTGGAATGTTTTGGTGAGGTTGTATAAGTTATTGGTGAGACCAAATTTGGAATATTGTGTGCGGTTCTGGTCACCGAATTACAGGATGGATGTCAGTAAGATTGAAAGAGTGCGGAGGAGATTTACAAGAATGTTTACGGGTCTTCAGGATTTGAGGTATAAGGAAAGATCGAGCATGTTAGGACTTTATTCCTTGGAGCGGAGAAGAATGAGGGCAGATATGATAGAGGTTTATAAAATGATGAGGGGCATAGACAGGCTTAATGCAAGTAGGCTCTTTCCACCTAGATTAGGAGAGATAAGAACGAGAGGACATGGCTTTAGGGTGAAAGGGGAAAGGTTTAGGGGGAACGTTAGAGGGAGCTTCATCACTCGAAGAGTGGTGGGAGTGTGGAGTGGGCTGCCATCTGATGTGGTAAATGTGGGCTCTCTCTTAACATTTAAGAGTAAATTGGATAGATATATGGATGAGAGAGGTGTGGAGGGGTATGGGTTGGGGGCAGGTAAATGGAACAAGCGGAATAATGCTTCGGCACAGACTAGAAAGGCCGAATGCCCTGTTTTCTGTGCTGTAGTTTTCTATGGTTCTATGGACTGTAGAGACTCAGCAATAGTGAGTGTTTCGGGTCGAGATTTTCTGATTCTAAGATGGCAGAACTGTTGGTTTTGACTTTCATTCATCATCAAACTGACGGCAACTTCAGGAGTTAATTCTGTGTGTAGTGAAACGTGGAACAACCAGTGCACCTCCACACATTGTGCTATGTGCGGCCTTCTCCACTGTGAAATATATACTGTCACTGCAAGAGCAAGAGGCTGGGTAACCAGCAGACAGTTCCCTCTTTAAAGGGATAGTTCTAATAATCAAATATTCTCCACTTTTCTGGGTCAGTGCATCTCAAGGAATACAAAAAAAGACAGGAATGCCTCTTGCGTTTTAAAATATTTCTTTCATCCTGATTTGTTTCTTATAAGAATTCCTGAGAGATTCATTGATTGACCAACTTGATAATGCTGAAGCTTCTGGCTGCTCTGAATCTGCTTGAACTGAGAGTGGAGAACACTGGAGTACCCTCCATAGAGATTGCTCGATCTTTCAGGTCAGCTGACACAGACATCAGATGTGAGGCTGATGCTTTGCCACTAATTACTTTAGAGATTGGAGAATAACTAATATATGTCGAACCATGAGGGAAAATGTGCGAGGGGTGATGAGGAACAATTCTTGTTGATTCTGTCCTGGAAGAAAGGACGGGAGAACGGGAAGGGCTGTGATTTCTCAAGGACAGCCCTCTTATGCTGCCACACCATCCAGTTAATCTAAGAGGTGAGACGCCCCCCCCCCCCCAGATAGCAGTGTCCATGTAACTCTACCCCTTCCTGATTTGGTCATAGAGTCAGACAGTATGGAAATAGGCTCTTCGGCACTACTGGTTGTTATGAGAAAGGTTATTTTGGAATCTTAAAGATAGAGGTATCTGGACACACATTCTTTGTACTTTAAAAGGAGGATTTTATTCACAAAGATTGACGCGGGAACAGAATGTGAAGGATCAAATGCACATTCGCACTAGGGTGATCGTGAGACATGGAGGGAGTCACAACAGGGGTGAAGTACACACACACACGCACACGCACACGCACACGCACAAAACTAACTAGTACAAACAATCAGGAACGAACAAATATGTTATCTGGACCCCCTGAATCAGAACAAACAACGGCTCTACGCTACTGGGAATCTACTCAGGACGCTCCTAGACCCCTGTGGAAGTGCACCCTCTCACCTGTGGTCTCGACCCCAGCAGCAATCGGAAAGAACAAGAGAGCCCACGTGTACCAACTTTTATAGGGCTGTAGTGGGGTGGAGCCCGCTCGGGTAAAACAATTCAATTATTCAGGGTCAAGGACAAAGGTGGGTTACAAGCCAATCCTCAGGTGTGCTCTTTAATGGGTGGGACGGGACCAGATGCTTGATTGACAGTGGTGTAGCTTCTGACCTGCAAGGCAATGCTATCATCCAACCATGGGGGTCAGTAGTTTGGTCACTGTCATCTGACCACTGGCCTTTCATACTACACTGGTCCATGCCAACCATGATCCCCCATACAAGCTTGTCCCATTTGCTAGCATTTGGCCTATATCCCTCTCAACCTTTCCAACCCATGTACCTGTCCAACTGTCACCCTTTATGTAACAGAGTTGTCCCTCATATTCCTTGTAAATATCCCCCTCACTTTCAATCCATGCCCTCCAGTTGTTGAATTCCCCTCCCTGATGTGTCGTAGTGTCTGAAACTTGGCCTCCAGCTCATCCACCTTGAGCTGATGTTCCCCGAGCAGCCAACTGTTGCTGCAGATTTGACCACCATTAACCTCAGTGGGGTCCACCAGTTCCCACATGTTGCAGCAACAAGTCATTGTGCAAACAGCTGTTTCTGTTCTATTTAATTCATTAGAATCAGGTCTATTGTCACTGACATATGTTGCGAAATGTGTTGTTTTGCGGCAGCAGTACAGCGCAAGACATAAAGACACAAAAATTAATGTAAGTTACAAAAATAAATAAAAAGTGGAAAAGAGGAATAACCTGCTGCCCCCCTTGGATACAATCATATCCACAGATTTAACTACCTTAGCCAATCAGAAGAGACTTGGAAGCAGTACTCACCATTCACCTGCTTTTTGACCTGTGATGTCACACGACACCCCTGACATCCAGAAGCAGCTGTGGTCAGGTATGTGAGTCACTCTTCTTTTAAACTAAATGTTGTTTCCTTTCTTAGCTTCCCTGCTCTTTCCCCACTCTCCTCGGCCAGGTCTTGAGCCTCTGGCTCCTTTTTCTCAGTCTGGAGGTTTGTGTGCACCCAGCAGAGTGACAGTTCCCTCTTTGTTCCTGATGTCGACCCACAGAGGAGCCTCATCTGAATATCCTTCCTCAATACCACTGGAATGGATGACTGAATCAATGCTGTAATGCCACCTCCTCTTCTACCCCTCCCTGTCACGTCTGAAGATTCCAGACACTGGAACGTTAAGCTGCCAGTCCTGTCCTGCAGTGACAAGAAAGTGGGACGTTGAATTGCTGGTCTGTGATGTTCTGAAGCAGGAGGCTGAACAGGCAGCTGTCGTTGTACATGTTGGGTCCAGTGACGGAGGTGGAAAAAGTGATGAAGTCTCCCAGTATGGATTTAAGGAGTGAGGAGCTAAGTTAAAAGGCAGGAGCCAGAGTGCAGGTAGCTCTGCTGCAACATGTGTTTCCATAACGTGAAATGGCCATAACGCGGTCGATGGATTCAGGAACACAATTTGAGTTGCATTGGTTATAGAACAATTGGGAAAACCTGTTGAAATCTGTGACACAAGACACATTGTAGATGCTGGAAATCTGGAGCAACACACAAAATGCTGGAGAAACTCAGCGGGTCAGGCAGCATCTATGGAGGGAAATGGACAGTTGACGTTTCGGGTCGAGCCCCTTCATCAGGACTGTGTGTTGCCCCTGTTTAAATCTGTGCTTTGAAGGCATCTACAACCTGTTCTGCTATAGGTGACTTTCTGTAACCCTAGGTTTCTTCAGAACATAACTACCGTGTTATAGCAGAACGACCTGTAACCTCAGGATTACTTGCTGTGCCACGTGCTACTGAGTATATAGGAGCAAGGGAAGAGATGTGATAAGTGTACAGCTGGAGAGATTCCAGGAGGGAATGATTTCGATTCCTGAGGCATTGGAACTGGATCTGGGGGAGGTGGGATCTGTATGCGGAACATGTTACACCCATGCAGGAGGACTATGTACTCGTGGGGTACTTGTTTGTGCTGTTGGAGAGTGTTTAAACTGGAATGGAAGGGGGAATGGAAGCCTGAGTAGGGAGGTGGAAAGGAGGATTGAAACAGAGGACAGGAAGGCAGAGAAATCAAGGGCGATAAACAAACGGTCACAGAGCAAAATAATGCAAAGATGAATGAGAATGTTTAACGAGGCGAAAGACACCGTGTCTCAATGCACAATAAGTAGGAACATTCATCACACAAATAGATGTGAATGGATCTGACTTGGTTGTGTTATGGAGATATGGCTACAGGGTGACCATGGATGGGAACGGTACATCCAGGGGCATTTGTTCAGGAAGGAGAGGCAAAAAGGGAAGGGAGGTGGAGTAGGATTGTCAGTAAAAGATGATATCAGTTCAATACTGAGGAAGGACATCAGCTCGGAGAATCCTGATGTGGAATCTGTGTGGGTGGAGACAAGGAACGCAGAGGGGAGGTAAATGTTGGTGGGGTTGTGTATACAAGTGGTGATGTAGGGGAATGCATTAAACACAAAATTAGACAGTGGAATAAAAGTATAACTGGAATAATGGAGAATTTGATCTACAATTAGATTGGGTAAAGTAAATTAGCAAAAATACTGCAGTCGGGAATCCTGTGTGTCTGTTGTTGGTCCAGTGCATTACAGAAACAACTGGAGAAAAAAAAAACATCCTAGACCCTAACCCTAACCCCTTAATGAGAAAGGATGAATTAACAAATTGGTTGTGCAAAGTCCCTTGGGAAAGAGTGAAAACAAAACAAAATTCTTCATGAAGGTGGAGGGTGAGAAAGTTGATTCCAAGATCGAGTCCTGAGTCCAAATGAAGAAAACCATGAAGGTCTGAGGTGTAAGTTGGCTGCGATAGATTGCTGTATCCAGAGACATTAAATTGATTAGTTTAAGTTCACGAGAGCTTAGATAAAAAATGAGTGGAATCCAATTGCAGCATAAAATTCTGGTGGGTTAGACAGGGCCGAGTCTCTATCCTGGCTGCAGTGTTCAGAGAGAGGGACCTCAGCCTCGGGATACAGGGCAGGACATTTTGGATGGTGGTGAGAAATCTCTTCACCCGGGTTGGTGAACCTGTGGGATTTTTACCACAAAGGGTTGTAGAAGTGAAGTTGATGAAAACTTTTAAGGAAGAGGCAAATTTAGAACACAGAACAGTGTAGCACATAAACAGGCCCTTTGGCCCACAATGTTGTGCTGAACTAATTTAGTTAATAATGGTGAATTAAACTGATCCCTTCTGCCTGCACATGGTCCATATCCCTCCATTCTCTGCATATTCATGTGCCCACCTCAGAGCCTTTTAAAGGCTTCTATTGTATCTGCCTCCACCACCACCCCTGGCAGCGTATTCTGGGCACCCACCACTCTCTGCGTGTGTATATGGATATATATATATAAAACCTGCCCCACACATCTCTTGTGAACTGACCCCCTCTAGTATAAGCCACATCAATCCTGAGGAAAAAGATACTGGCTGTATACTCTATCCATGCCTTAATAATTTTATAAACTTCTATCAGAACAAGTTTCTGGATGAAAAATGCATCAAGTGGTATGGAGAACGAGTTGGACTGTGGTATTGAGGAAGCTGATCAGCCACAGTGGAGCTCAAAGGACCGAGTGGCCTACTCCGATTTTCTGTGTGTCTGTTTTCTAGTCCTTAATGACAGAGTTTATATTGGAATTGTTGTGCCTTGTGCTGGGAAACCTGACCCACTGTTACATGAGATTCTGAAACACCAATTGAACAGGACCAGGGAGAAAAGGGTGTGTTACTTTTTTAAGCCTTTAAATAGGTGTAGGCCAGAGGAAGCTTTCCTCCTTACTCTAAATCACCCCTCACCGTCAGTCACTGCTCTTATTTCCCCAGGAACAGAGATAGATTTTGCTTTTCAATCTTTTTATTAATTTTCAATTAATACAAATTCATATATTAATTGTACATCTGGTGCAAAGATATCAGGATAACAATCACAACAGTTAATATATATCATCACAAGGGGTAAAAAAAAAGTAGTCTAGATCCTGCTGTCTTATTAAGTGAACATAATACAAAAGGAAAATATAAAAGAGATTTAATTATATGAGAAAAGAACCCCCAAATCCAGAAGAAATTAATAATAAACCAAAAGAAACCAAAAACTTCAAAAAAACTGGACTGATATTTCTTCAGTTAAAAAAAGGATCATGTCGTTAACTTCGCTGCTCTGTATTCAAGGGTTATTCAGAGGGATCTGAAAAAGCTCAGCTTATATCATATGGATGTATTGAATAAATGGACTCCAAACTTTCTCAAATTTAAGCGAAGGATAAACAGTGCCACTCCTTTTTTTCCAAGTTTAAACATGATATAGTTTGAGAAAACCACTGGAAAGTGGTGGGAAGTATTGGATCCTTCCATTTGAACAAAATGGATCGCTTGGCCATTAATGTAACAAAAGTAATCATACGAGGAGCAGAAGCAGATAAATGGTGAGATTCCATCATTGGTAGCCCAAAAGCTGCAGTAACAGGATGAGGTTGTAAATCAATGTTCAATACAGATGAAATAATGTTAAAAATATCTTTCCAATATTTTTCCAAAAGGGGACAGGACCAAAACGTGTGTCAGAGAAGCCACCTCCGAATTATATCTGTCACATATAGGATATATATAGTGATAAAAACGGGCTAGCTTGTCTTTTGACATATGGGTCCTGTGGACCACCTTCAACTGTACCAAAGCGTGTTTGGCACACATTGAAGATGTATTAACTAACTGAAGAATTTTCTTCCTTGTCTTTGTAGAAAAAGTATCTAGAGGTTTCTTTCCCATACCTCCTTAATTTTATCAAGTGTCTCTGGGCGTATTTTCATAATTTGATCATAAATTATTGCTGTCAGTCCCTTCTGATAAGTATTAAAACCTAAGCTTTTAACGGTAATTTCAATTTTATTTGTCGGTAAAGAAGGTAAAGTAACTTTAAAAAAAATTCTAATCTGTAAATATTGAAAAAAATGTGATCTAGTCAGATTCCATTTATTAGACAACTGTTCAGAAGATGAAAAACGGTTATCAATGAATAAATCATGGAAACATGTTATTCCTTTCATTTTCCACAAAGAAAAAAGCTGAGTAAATTCTGGATGGTTGAAAGAAAAATTAGGTTGAATAGGACTTGAACAATTAAATTTATTCAATCCAAAGAATTTACGAAATTGAAACCATATCCGTATTCTGTGTTTAACTATTGGATAAGTGACTTGTTTACTCAATTTAGTAAGTGCAAAAGGGAATGAAGCTCCTAAAATAGAAACTAATGAAAATCCTTGCACGGATTCACACTCAAGGTGTACCCAACAAGGACATTGAATTGCATCTAAATCTTGTGCCCAGAAAATTAAGTATCTAATATTAATTGCCCAATAGTAAAATCTAAAGATAGGCAAAGCCATACCACCATCCTTTTTGAATTTTTGTAAATATTTTTTACTTAACCTTGGGTTTTTATTCTGCCAAATATATGAAAGAGTTTTGGAATCAATAGTGTCAGAAAAGGATTTTGAGATGAAAGTTGGAATCAACTGAAATAGATACAAGAATTTTGGGAAAATATTCATCTTAACTGCATTAATTTGGCCAATTAATGACGCAGAGAATGGGGACCATTTAGTAAATAATTGTTTAACGTAATCAATTAAAGATAAGAAGTTAACTTTAAATAAGTCCTTGTGTTTCTCGGTAATTTAACACCCAGGTACGTAATCAGCCATTAATCTAAATGGCAATTGCCTATAAATTGGGACTTGCATGTTTAATGGAAAAAGTTCACTCTTATTAAGATTTAATCTATAACCAGAGAAAACACTAAACTGAGCAAGAAGTGATAATACTGCAGGGATAGATTTCTCTGGGTTAGAGATATAAAGTAACAGGTCATCTACCAAATATGTTTGAAGAATCCCGAATGGACAGAGATAAATTTGAAGTCACTGTTCTCACAGGTCACCAAAACGTAACAATTACAGTGAGAACAAGCAGATAGTGGATCAAATAATTTTCATACATTCTCTAATATCCTCCCCCTGAAGGGAGGTGGGGTCAGTTATAAAGTCACAGAGTGATACAGCATGGAAACAGGCCCTTCGGCCCAACTCGTCCATGCTGACCATGAGATTGTCTCTACCACCACCCCTGGCAGCGCGTTCCCCTCCTATCCATGGACTTATCCCAGTGTCTTTTAAATGGTGTTATTGTACTTGCTTCAACCCCTTACACTGGCAGCTCATTCCACAGATGCCATCAGGTCCTCTTTAGATTTTTCACCTCTCACCATAAACCTCTGCCCTCTAGTTTTTAGTTCCCCTACCCTGGGGGAAAACTGTGTGTGTTCACTCTATCAATACCCCTCATGATTTTATACACCTCTGTAAGGTCATCTCTCAATCTCCTACATAGTCTGTTTCCACTTTATAGCTTGAGTAATAATCACAGGCTTTTGCTGATTGGGCCAATTTGTGTTGTATTTTAATGCAGTCAAATGCATGTCACTGTAATCTTAGCTAAAGATTTATTTCATATATTTTTCTTTCTTTTTGACAGCAGTTCTGAGGAACGGATAGAGGGACAGCACAAATGCCCAAACCACACAGTTTTACCCAGTGTCGTGTTGGTCTCTTCAGCTCAAGCCCCTGAACGTGATGTTAATCCTTCATCTTCCAAAGTTAGCAATTCAGAAATTATAAAAGAATCAGATTCCCCTGTGGGGGAGATTAGTTGCTACAGTGCCAGGAATCACATTTAAAATTAATTGCTTTACATTTCAATGTTCTGCAAGGATTCCCGTTAATAGCAGTACCTGTTGAATAGTTTCTACTGATGAATAAAACAAGCATTGGATCTTCTCAGAAGGTTCATATTTGTAAAGAAGATTAAAACTGAATGATGTGACAGTCATTTTCTCAATATAATACGTTGATGAGTGGGATATTTCTCATGTTCCTGTTCATTGTCATTAATTATACTCAAGCCGAACATTTTGAGTCAAATCCATAAGTGCGTGGAACTGGAGAACAAAAGGCAACACGAGCCACAACAAACTGCTAATATATTGGATCGGAAAAACCAGCCAAGCCTGGGTCCTTCACCTTTAGCTCACGATTCCAGCCAGCAGCCAAATGGATTCAACAGAACGAAACTGAACCGTATTTTGATAGAATATCTTCACAAGTCCATTCAAAAGAAGCAACTGCAATTGGTCAATATCCATGTACATTATAAAATTAAAATCATCAGTTGCTCAGGTTCAAGGTGAGATAATTTGTACAACACCAAGTGTGAATCCAAACATCCAATACCATGGCTCCAGTTTGTTAGTGAAAAACAATCTCTTGTCTTCATTTCTTCTTTCTGAAGAGGCTGAATCTTCGATTGCTCTCCCGTTTGGGATTTGCTTCATCGGTGGAGGAGGTAGTAGGAGGGATCATAACCGCTTTGCTGAGCAATTTCTGCATGTTCTGTGACAGCTGTGGAAACAGCCTTGATCCAATCATTCATCTCTTCCTGCAAATAGATCACAGTTTGGAGGATTGCAACCATCGATATACTGTTCTTAGAGCCATCAGATAATAACTGGCTTCTAATGCAATTAATAAATGAGCCGTCTGCTGTGTAACTGCTCAGGGTGCAGAGGAAATTCACCAGGACATTGCCTGGGATGGAATATTTCAGCTACGAGGAGAGACAGGATAGGTTGGGTTAGTTTTCCTTGGAGTAGAGAAGGGTGAGGGGGAAATGATAGAGGTATACAAAATTATAAGGGGCAAAGAGAGGTAAATAGTGAGAATCTTCAACTTCAATGGCAGATGGAGTTGAATTTGGATAAATGTGAGGTGTTGAACTTTGGTAAGACAAACCAGGGCAGGGCAGTGCCTGAGCTTGTGAGTTTCACCTTGTAGAGTCAGGAGTTGGAGCGAGATTTCTAACAGGACCTTTGAAAAAGAGTTGAGTATGCGTGTGTGTGTGTGTGTGTGTGTGTGTGTGTGTGTGTGTGTGTGTGTGTGTGTGTGTGTGTATGTGTGTGTGTGTGTGTGTGTGCGTGCTTGTGAGTTTGACCTTGCAAAAGTCTAACCGAAGCACATTTGCAAATTGTTACCTGCTGATTGGCTTAATAACAACAGCAAATAAAGGTAAGACAAGTGTAAGCGGAGTGGCCGTTGTGTGAGTGGCCAGTTTTAGAGTGGGAGAGCTGAGGCTTTGGTTCAAGAGGCTTCTGGGAGAAGATGTGAAGGTAAGTCTCTTGTAAGTTTCTTTCTTTATGTGATTTGGAGTTCCCTTTAGTGCAGAGTAGTGGGAATGGCTCCAGGATCAGTTGTGTGTTCAGCTTGTGAGATGTGGGAGTTCTGGGAGACCCCCAGTCTCCCTAATAACTACATCTGCACAAGGTGCATCCAGCTGCAGCTCCTTACAGACCCAGTTAAGGAACTGTAGATGCAGCTGGATGACTTTCAACTCCTACGAGATAATGAGCATATCAACAAGAACTACAGGGAGGTAGTCACCCCGAAGTTGCAGGAGGCAGGGAGCTGCGTGACTGTCAGGAGGACGGAGAAAAGGCAGGAAGTGCAGAGTACCCCTGTGGCCGCTCCCCTCAATAACAGGCATACCGCTTTGCATACTGCAGGTGGGGGGGGGGTGTACTTCCTACCAGGGGAATTCCGCAGTGACCAGGTCTCTGGCACTGAGCCTGGTTGTGTGGTGCAGAAGGGAGGGGTGTGGAGAGAAGAGGAGAGCGGTAGAGATCGGGGATTCCATGGTAAGGGGGGCATACAGGAGATTCTGTGGATATGAAAGAGACTCCTGGATGGTATGTTGCCTACCCGGTGCCAGTGTCAAGGATGTCTCGGATCGGGTCCGCAGCATTCTAAAGGGTGAACAGCCAGAGGTCATGGTACACAGTGGCACCAATGACGTAGGAAGGAAAAGGGATGAGGTCCTGAAGAGGGAATATAGTGAGACAGGTAGGACGCTGAAAAGGTAGACCTTAAGTGTAGCAATATTTGGATTGCTGGCTGTGCCACGTGCCAGTGAGGGTAAGAATAGGATGATTTGGCAGATGACTGCGTGGCTGAGAAATTGGTGCAGGGGACAGAGTTTCAGATTTGTTGACCATTGGGATCTCTTCTGGGGAAGGTATGACCTGTACAAAAGGGATGGGTTACACCTGAACTGGAGGGGGAGCAATATTCTTGCTGGCAGGTTTGTGAGAATAGTTGGTGAGGGTTTAAACTAGTTTATCAGAAGATGGGAACCAGACTGATAGGTCAGTAATTTAGACATGTAGTTGCAGAGTGTAGAAAGGCTGTGAGGTAGGATAGGCAGTTGAAAGGGCAAAATTGCAGTCAGTTGGATGGGCTAAAGTGTGTCTACTTTAATGCGCAAAGTATCAGGAACAAGGCTGATGAACTTAGAGCGTGGGTAAGTGTGTAGAACAATGACGTGGTGGTCATTACAGAGACTTGGCTGTCGCAAGGGCAGGAATGGCTGCTGGATATTCTGGGGTTTAGATGTTTCAAAAGGGACAGGGACGGAGGTAAAAGAGGTGGGGGAGTGGCTTTGCTGAACACGGACAATGTCACAGCTGCAGAAAGGGAGGATGTCCTGGAGGGATCGTCCACTGAGTCAGTGTGGTTGGAAGTCAGAAACAGGAACGGAGCAATCACTCTATTTGGAGTATTCTACAGATCCCTCAATAGCAGCAGAGACACTGAGGAGTAGATCGGGTGGCAGATTTTGGAGAGGTGCAAAAATAATAGGGTTGCTCTCAAGGGTGATTTCAACTTCCCTAATATTGATTGGCACCTCCTTAGTGTATAGGGGGTAGGTGGGGCAGAGTTTGTTAGGTGTGTACAGGAAGGATTCCTGACAAGTGTGTGGACAGGCCGACTAGAGGAGAGGCCATTCTGGACCTGGTACTAGGCAATGAGCCTGATTAGGTATCAGATCTAGGTGGGAGAGCATTTTGAAGATAATGACCATAACTCCTTGACCTTTACCATAGCCTTGGAGACGGATAGGACCAGATGATATGAGAAAGTATTTAGGGAGGGGGAATTATGATGTTATTAGGCAGGAACTTTGGAGCGTAAATTAGGAACAGATTTTCTTGGGGAAGTGCCCAGCAGAAATGTGGAGGTTGCTTAGGGAGTACATGCATGGGGTTCTGGATAGGTTTGTCCTATCGAGGCAGGGTAAGGATGGTAGTGAAGGAACCGTGGTTGACACGAGGTGTAGAATATCTTGTCAAGAGGAAGAAAGAAGATGACCTGCGGTTTAGGAAGCATGGATCAGACAGGGCTCTGGAGAGTTACAGGGTAGCCATGAGGTAGCTTAAGAATGGACTTAGGAGAGCTAGAAGGGGGCATGAGAAGTTCTTGGCGAGTAGAATCAAGGAAAACCACAAGGCATTCTACACGGATGTGAAGAATAAGAGCATGACTGGAGTGAGGGTGGGACCAATCAGGGATAAAAGAGGCAACGTGCCTGGAGTCGCAAGAGGTAGGGGAGGACCTTAATTAACACTTTGCTTTAGTAATCACCAGAGAGAGAGACTTTGACATGTGTGAGGATGGCGTACGACGGACTGATATGCTCGGGCACTTCGACATGAGGAAATAGGATGTTCTGGGACTAATTAAAAACATTAGGATGGGTAAATCAGCGGGTCCGGATGGGATATATCCAAGGTTATTACGGGAGGCTAGGGAAGAGATTTCTGTGCCTTTGGTGACGACCTTTGTGACCTCACTAGCCACAGGAGTAGTGCCAAATGATTGGAGGTTGACAACTGTTGTTCCTTTGTTTAAGAACGGGAGTAGGGATAACCCTGGAAATTACAGACCAGTGAGTCTTACTTCAGTGGTGGGAAAATTACTGGAGAAGATCCTTACAGACAGGACTTATGGGCATTTGGAGAAGCAGAGGCTGATTAGGGACAGTCAGCATGGCTTTGTGAGGTGCAGGTTGTGTCTCATGAGCCTGATTGAGTTCTTTGAGGATGTGACAAAGCACATTGATGTAGGTCGAGCAGTGGATGTGGTGCACATGGATTTTAGTAAGACATTTGATAAGCTTCCTGATGGAAGGCTTATTTAGAAAGTCAGGAGGCATGGGATCCAGGGAAACCTTTTTGTGTGGATTCAGAATTGGCTCACCCATATAAGACAGAGGGTGGTGGTAGATGGAGCGTATTCTGCCTGGAGGTCGGTGACCAGTGGTGTTCAGCAGGGATCTTGGCTGGGACCCCTGTTCTTTGTGATTTTTATAATTGACTTGGATGAGGATGTGGAGGGTGGGTTAGTAAGTTTGCTGATGATACAAAGGTTGGTGATGTTGTGGATAATGTAGAAGGTTGATGTAGATTGCAGCAGGATATTGATAGAATGCAGAGCTGGGCTGAGAAATGGCAGACGGAGTTCAACCCTGATAAGTGTGAAGTGCTACACTTCGGGAGATCGAATTTGAAGGCAGAATACAAGGTTAATGGCAGGACTCTTAGCAGTGTGGAGGAACAGAGGGATTTTGGAGTCCACATCCATAGATCCCTCAAGGATGCCACGCAGGTCGATGGGGTTGTTAAGTTGTATGGTGTGTTGGCCTTCATTAGTCGGGGTATTGAGTTCAAGAGCCGTGAGCTAATGTTGCAGCTGGAGAGAACTCTGGTTAGACCACACTTGGAGTATTGTGTTCAGTTCTGGTCACCTCATTACAGGAAGGATGTGGAAGCTTTAGAGTGGGTGCAGAGGAGGTTTACCAAGATGTTTCCTGGATTGGAGAGCATATATTATGAGGACAGGTTGAGCGAGCTAGGGTTTTTCTCCTTGGAGAGAAGGAGGATGAGAGGTGACTTGACAGAGGTGTACAAGATGGTAAGAGGCACAGATCGATTAGACTGTCAGAGACTTTTTCCCAGGGCGACAATGGCTAACACGAGGGACATAACTTTAAGGTGATTGGTGGAAGGTATAAGGGGGATGTCAGGGGTAAGTTTTTTACAAAGTGGTGGGTGTGTGGAAAACACTGCCGGCAGAGGTTGTGGGGGCAGAGACATTAGGAACGTTTAAGAGACTCTTAGATAGACACATGAATGACAGAAAAATAGGGGGCTCTGAGGGAGGGAGGGGTTAGATAGACCTTAGAGCAGGATAAAATGTCGGCACAACATTGTGGGCTTAAGGGCCTGTACCATGCTGCAGTGCTCTATGTTTTTCTTACACAGTAAGTGGTGGGGCCCTGGGGAGTGTTGAAGAACGGAGACCCGGGGCTGCAGGTACATAGTTCCTTGGAAGTGGTGACACGGGTGGTGAAGGCGGCGTTCGGCACACTTCCCTTCATCAGTCGGGATACTGAGTACAGGAGGTGGGACGTCATGTTGTAGCTGTACAAAATGTTGGTAAGGCCACATCTGGAGGACTGCGTACAGTACTGCTCGTCTTGCTATAGGAAGGGTGTCATTAAACTAGAAAGGGTGTAAGAAAGATTTATGGGGATGTGACTGGGACTGGAGTAGAGGCCGGATATGCTCGGATATTTTCCCTGTAGGACTCTGAGAAGTGACCTTATGGAGATGTATAAAGTATTGAGGGACATTGATGAGGTGAAGAGCCACAGTCTTTTCCCCAGGTTCAGGTAGTCCAAAACTGGAGTGCTTGGTTTAAACTGAGAGGGGAAAGATTTAAAAGACATCCGAGGCGCAACTTTTTCCACACAGAGGGTGATCCATGTGGAACGAGCTGTCATAGGAAGTGGTGGAGGTGGGGATAATTAGAATATTTAAAAGATATTTGGACAGGTTCGTGGAATGAAAAGGCTTAGAAGGATATGGGCCAAATGTAGTCAAATGGGAATAGCTCAGTTAGGCAACTTGGTCAGCATGGCCAAGTTGGGCCAAAGGGCCTGTTTCCATGATGTGTAGCTCGGTGACTCTTCCCTCAGCAGACGTGTCTGTAACCAGAGTGCATAGGTCTAAGGCAAGGGGTAGGAGATTTACATGGAACTAAAGGAAGAATAAACAGGTCTTTTCCCAAGAGGCAAGCAGTGACCAGTGGGTTGTCACAGGATTCAGTGCTGGGACCACAACTATTCACAATATTTAAGGTAAGATAAGATTTATTCATTAGTCACATGTACATCGAAACACACAGAGAAATGCATCTTTGTGTAGAATGTTCTGCGGGCAGCCCGCAAGTGTGGCCACACTTCCAGCACCAACATAGCATGCCCACAACTTCCTAACCCGTATGTCTTTGGAATGTCGGAAGAAACCAGAGCAACCGGAAGAAACCCACACAGACACGGGGAGACCGTACAAATTCCTAACAGACAGTGTCCGGAATTGAACCTGGGTCGGTAGCACTGGAATAGCGTTACAGAAACCGATACACGACTGTGCCTGCCCATATCTTAATGATTGATGTGAACGTTTAAAAGTAATAACTCCACATTTGCACATGACAAAAAACTGGGTGGGAGTCTGAGCTGTGAAGATGGTGCAGAGAAACTCCAGTGTGATTTACACAGGTTGAGAGGGTGGGGAAATGCATGGCTGATGCAGTATAATGTGGGGAAATGTGGGGTTACCCACTTTAGTGGCAAAACGCAAACGCAGATTATTATCTGAACAGTGAGAGATTGGGAAGGGTGTAGAGGCAGCAAGGTCTGGGTGCATCAGTCACTGGAAGATGCAACAGGCAGTTAAGAAGGCAAATGGTGTGTTGGGCTTCAAAAAGAAGAATTTGAGCACAGGAGCAGGGATGCCTTGCTGCAATTATACAGGGCTGTGGTGAGACCTCACCTTGAGTACTGTGTGAAGTTTTGGTCTCCTGATCTGAGACAGGACGTACTTGCTGTGGAGGGAGTGCAGTGAAGGTTCACCAGGCTGATTCCAGGACTGATATATGAAGAAAGATTGAGAAAGTCGGGCGTATATTCACTGACATTTAGAACGGTGAGAGTGAATCTCATTGAAACTTATAAAACCCTGACAGGACTGGACAGATTAGATGTGGGAAGGATTTTCCTGATAGTGAGGAAGTCCAGAACCGGAGGTCACTGCCTGAGGATGAGGGACAGATCACTGAGGACTGAGCTGAGTAGAAACCTACTTGCCCAGAGGGTGGTGAGCCTGTGGAATTAGAAGAAGGCAGCTGTGGCCAAATGAGTAATAATATGAAACCACACCAACAGGTTCAGGAACAGTTACTTTCCTGCAACCATCAGGTTCTTGAACAAACCTCCACACCCCTAACTCTACCTCAGCAACGGAACACTGTGGACCACCTCTTGCACTGCCATGGACTTGTCTCTGACTGTGGTGTTTTGCACTAACGTCTTGCTTTGTACAGTCTTTTTTTCCTTCACTGTCTTGTCCAATTTCTGTTCGATGTGTTGTCTGACTCTACGTGCCTGTGATGCTGCTGCAAGCAAGTTTTTCATTTTACATGTACCTCACCGTACTTGTGCACATGACAATAATCTTGACTTAACTTGATATTCAAGCAGGAGTTAGATGTGGTGCTGGAGACACAAGAGACGGCAGACGCTGGATCAGAAGCAAAAATTGAGTTGCTGGAGAAACTCAGCGACTCAGGCAGCATCTACAGAGGGTAATGGGCAGTCAACTCTTTGAATCGAGACCCTTCAACTGGACTGAAAAGAGGGGAGACAGCCGGTATAAAGAGTTGAGGAGGATCCTACATCCAACATGTCAAGCCTGTAAGTATTTTGTGGGCTGCAATAAAATGCAAACTGCTTGCATTTTTCTGAACACCACAAAATGCAGGACCGGTCTGCTCAGTCAAATGCTGCAGATGATGCAAATCTGAAACAAAAAGAGAAAATGCTGGAAACACTCAGCTTGTCAGGCAGCAACTGTGGGGAGGTGAACAGAGTTAACTTGTGAGGCAGAAGATCATTTGAAGTGGGAGAGAGAAAAGTCATTTAGTTGCAGAGAAGGTGGGCTGTGGGATGAATGGGACAAAGGGAATATCTCTGACAGTGTGTGACCACATGGGTTCATGTCAACGTCCCAGTGGGGTTTATTGTCAAATGCACAAGTCCGTGTGTGCACAGGTGCAATGAAAACCTTTCTTGAGGCAGCATCACAGGCACACAGCATCAGATAAGCAGCATTCACAAGAAAAACATAAACACAAATTGTACACAAGTTTTACATGAAAGTACACAATGAGAATTAAAAAAACAAAGTCCATTTCAGTGCAAAGTGATCATGTAGATGCAACCGATGGTTGCGTTATCAGGAACCCTGCACCTTCCTATTGGTGGATTTGCCAACAGCTCACTTCCTTGTGACCAGACCATTACAATGTCCAGTTAACCAGCCCCTCTTGGTGCTGCTACTTCATCTAACTCGTTGCAAGTGGGCAACACAGTTGGACAGAAGGTAGTTCTGCTGCCTCATGCTCCAAAGACCCAGTTTCGATCCTGTCCTCCAATGCTGTCTCTGAGGAGTTTGCATGTTTTCCTTGTGACTGCATGCGTTTCCTCCCACAGCCCAAAGATGTGCAGGTTGATAGGTTAATTGGCTGCTGTATGTTGCTCCCAATGTGCAGGTGAGTGGTGGAATGTCGGGAGAGATGATGGTAATGTGGGGACAATAAAATAGGGATCAGTGTAAATGGTGCTTGATGGTCAGCATGGAGTTGGTGGGCTGAAGAGCCTGTTTCCGTGCTGTGTAACTCTGTGACTATATGACTGAGAAGGCGAGATGATAGAGAATAAGATGAACGTAAGCAGGAAGGAGGAAGGCGCCATCACAACGCAGCATGGCCCCATTAGTGAGGACAGAGTCTGATCAGTGTTTGGAACAAGCTGCCAGAGGAAGTGTTAGAGGTGGGAACAATTGCAATGTTTAAAAGACATTTGGACAGGTCCATGGATAGGAAAGGTTCAGAGGGAGATGAGCCAAATGCAGGCAAATGGAACTGGCTCGGTTCAACAAATTGGTCAGCATGGATGAGTTGAGCCGAAGGGCCTCTTTCCGTGCTATATAGAAATGAGCAGGTGAGATGATAGATAACGAGATGAGGGCCGTTTGCAACATAAACCGTTCCCAAAGAATAAAAATTGTTTATTTTAGGAATCTATTAATGAGAGTCAGTGGATATTTCAGCCCCAGCTTTATCTCGTCTCTGATCCTACTCTGTGCCCCTGCATAAATAAATGGGTTCACGCAGGAACACAAGGACTGAAGCGCGTACCCACTTTCTTCCAGAGGGAAAATGGAGTCACTGAAATTGGAACCTGAAAAGTAAGTGATGTCGGCAATGCGAATGTGGAGGAAAGTTATCAGTGTCAGTAGCTACAAGAGGATGAAGATACCCTAGATACTGAGGAGCAGGACGATAGACTTCTTGCGGCTGTCCAAACCTGGGTCACTCTGTCTCTCTCTGTTCCCACCGCCCTGGAGTCTCCTGCGGATTCTTATGGCCCTGAAAATATGCCTGACGGTGAGGTAATTGAGCAGCAAAATTAGAACGAATGGCAGACAAGGGGTTAAAATGCTGTCGATCCAGTCAAATGCTATCCAGCCAGGTGAAGTATAATATGCTGACTTAACTATGCACGGTGTGGGTTCGGTTTTATGTGGAGATTCAAATATAAAACCCATAAATACATTTCTGAAACAGCTCAGGGCAGTAACCGTTCCGATCGCCACAGCCGCCGTTTGCTCCGTGCAATATTTAGTTTTCAATTTTTGGTAACAAATAGCCACAAAGCGATCAAAGGTGAACATCACCGTCACCCAGACTGCACAGTCTCTCACAACGCAAGCTAGCACGATATTCATATTGCAGGCTGGAGTGATGGTCAGAAAATTAGACGGGAATATCATGGGAACAATCCGGTTTAATATCACACCCGTGATAATGACCAGGAGATCCGTCACCACCATCGACAGCAGGTAGACAGTGATACATCTGGAGAGACCACATCGTCTGCGCAACATTACCCCAATCATGGCCAAGTTAGCTGCAATACAGGAAGGCAGAGGGAGTGAGTGTGTGTTAGTGATTGTGGGTGTGTGTGTGTGTGTGTGTGTGTGGTGTGTGAGTGCGAGTATCAGAATAGGAGTGTGTTTGTGTGTGGTGTGAAAGTGATGTGTATTTTGTACGTGTGGTGAGTGTGTTATGTATTGTGTGTGTGTTGTATATTTCATTTGAATGTGTGTGTTTGATAAAGTAGTAAACCAGTGGAACTCAGATCAATTTGTGCTTGACGGTGTTCAGTATGACTTTTATTGCTTTGAAAATTGAAACTGAATTGACATTCCACTAAGAATTCTATCATGTAATTATCTGCGCTTTGATGTTGCAACACACTTCATTTTGGATCTTATCACAGAGTCCGTCTCTGTGCAAAAAATCCAGAGCAAGAACGTTCTCTTCCACTGAAAACTTCAACACCATCAACACCACTGATTTTGGTGTTCTTCGTCATCTCTTCCATATAACTGAAAATGGCTTCTTTATCTACTTTCACCACATCCAATATTTCTCCCTCTGGTACAACAATGCCATGGACCCATCCTCTTGTGAAGACACCCAGATGGATGTTTGGAACTCACTTCCCGAAAGCGATATATGCATATTTAAACCACATTTGGATGTGTATTTGAAGAGCGCTAGAGACATGGTGCTAAAAAGTGGGATGAGGCTTTTTCCACTGGCACAGAGACAGTGCACCAACTTGCCCAACATTGTAAATCTTCATAACTCAGTTAAATCACAGATCACTGCTGCAAAGCTGCGCTCCCTCGGATGTCCCTTTCACAAGCACGTCTTCATCCACCAAACCAATTCTGTATTTCACTCCGCTCCCTCCCCACATGCATCACCAGTGATCTGCTTTGTCCAATCTACATGTAGTTTAAGACACCGCACAATTTTCCTCCTTCATCAAGAACACCAATATCAAGCCCTATTACACCATGCACTCCGCCTCTTGCCTCCACTTATTTGAGCTAAAATCATATTCATCTGGATTCATCAATGACCGATCTTCCACATTGTACTCTCCATAAAATCACTTTCATCACCTCTCTGCAGCCAGTGCACTGAATCAGGAAATTTCTGGTTCAAGTACCCATCCCACACTTACTGACTCAATGGATCCTCAGTTCCACTATTTCAATTTTCTCATGCTGTCTTCTAAACACTCCATGTTCTGTTTTAAACTCCTTAATGTTAATCTGGTGTCAAATTTTGTTTGAAACTGTTCAGACAAGTGCCATAAGAAACGGAATTGCTTCCATTCTAGTTGGGATTTTACCCTCAGAATGAGCAGAGATGATATAATGGGTATCAAAACCACCGAAGATGAGAAGTTACAAAGAATAATCTACACCACGAATTGTGATGAAATACACAATACAGAAATAAATTTAAATGTAATAAAATATTCAATTTAAAAGGTACGACCAATGGGAGGAAACAATGAAAGGGTATTAATGATACTGGGAGAATAACAAAGGGGTAAAAATCTACAACTGACAGGAAGTAACAATCCCAGTAAACACAGCAGTGATGCAACATTTCACAACATTTTGCAGATTGATAATTAACACCAATACTTTACCAGGAATGCCGATGACTGCAATGATGGAATAGCAAATGGCCAACCCCAAGATTTGTGCAACTCCATGCATTGTTGTTGAAAACAATACACTGCATTCACAATCCGTTATATTTATACCCATATCAATCACCAGGGACCATTTCAGGAAGACAACTATGTTTTTTTTTCACTAATTGCATCAATTGAAACAAGCAACTTAAGGCAGCTAATGCCAAGAATTGTTTTGATG
Source organism: Pristis pectinata (assembly GCF_009764475.1). Classification (NCBI taxonomy): domain Eukaryota; kingdom Metazoa; phylum Chordata; class Chondrichthyes; order Rhinopristiformes; family Pristidae; genus Pristis; species Pristis pectinata. Next base: position 18,810,278 of record NC_067439.1, on the reverse strand, counting down.
AATAAATTTGTATCATGTGTAATCCTCCCTCCATTTCAATTTCTTCCAACAAAATTAAGGTAAGGCTTAAAGGGTGAATGTAATAGGTGAAAGTTATCTTTAGCCCATTGAACACAGCAACCAGGAACAAAATATTTTTGGCATTAAAAATATACAGATACATTCAATTTAGTTTGTGGAATGAACAAAGTCAAAGTCGAGTTTTCTTGTCAGATGCACAAGTGCATGTGTGCACAGGTACAATGAAAACTGACGTGCAGAAGCATCAGAGGCACATCGCATCAGATAAACAGCATTTACAGGACAAACATACATGAAACACAATTTTTACAGGAAAGGACATAATTGGAACAAAAAAAATCATCCTTTTTCGTGCAAAGTGATGAAAGTAGTCATGGTGTTGCTCAACACTGTTGCTTAGGTTTGTGCCGGTTGGTTCAAGATCTGAATGGATGAAGGGAAGTAGCTGTTCTTGAACCTGGTGGTGTGGGACCTCGGGCTTCTATACCTCCTGCCCGATGGTAGCTGCGAGAAGATGGCACGGCCCAGATTGTGGGGATCTTTGATAATGGATATTACCTTCTTGGGACAGCGCCTCCTGTCGATACTACCAGTGGTGGGAAGGGATGTGCCCGTGATGTATTGTGCAGAGTCAACCAATATCTGCAGTATCTGCAGCTTCATAAGTTCATATGTTCCTGTGCATTCGAATTGCCATTCAGACCATGATGCAACCGGTCTGGATCCTTTCAACAGTACATCTGCAGATGTTTGTTGGTGTTCAGTGACAAACCGATCCTCCTTAAACTCCTAAGAAAGTAAAGATGCTGGCACATGTTCCTTGTGACTGCATCCATATGAAGGGCCCAGGACAGATCATCCGATATGTCAACACCCAGGAATTCAAACCTGCTGTCTCTCTCCACCACCAATCCCCCAGTGTAGACTGGCGCATGTTCACCCTACTTCTCTTTCCTGGAGTCAACAATCAGCTCTTCAGTTTTACTGACAATGAGTGAGAGGTTGTTGTTGTGACTCCACTCAACCACGTGTCCTATCTCGCTCCAGTAAGCTGACTCTTCACCACCTGTGATTCATCCAACAACAGTGGTATCATCAACGAGCTTGTATATGGAGTTGTGCTTAGCCACACTGTCATGTGTGTGTAGAGAGTAGAGCAGGGGGTAAGCACTCAGCCTTGAAGTGCACCTGTGTTGATGGTCAGTGAGGAGGAGATGTTGTTCGCAATCCTCACTGATTGAGGTCTCTCGATGAGAAAGTCGAGTATCCAGTTGCAGATGGAGGCACAGAGGCCCAGGTCTTGAAGCTTGAAGATGAGTTTGGATGGGATGATTGTGTTGAACTCTGAGGTGTCGTCGATGAACAGCAGCTTGACGTATGTGTTCCTGTTGTCCAGATGGTCCCGAGCAGAGTGAAGAGCCAGAGAAATCGCATCTTCTGTTGACCAGTTCTGGCGGTGGGCAAATTGATGTGGATCCAGGTCATCTCTGAGGCAGGACTGATTTGCGCCAAGATCAACCTCTCGAAGCATTTCATTGCTGTTTGTGTCAGTGCGACCGGACTGCAGTCGTGGCGGTCGGCCACCACAATCTTCTTGGACACCGGTATAATCGGTACTTTTATGAAGCAAGTGGGAACTTCAGGCCACAGAAATGAAAGGTTTAATAAGTCCGTAAACACTCCAACCAGTCGGTCTGTGCAGAGCTTTAGGACGTGGCCAGGTTCGTCGTCTGGACCAGACGCCTTTTGTGGATGCGCGCACACACCCACACACACACACACACACACACACACACACACACACATGAACACACACACGGTCTCCCTCACTGTCTTACACCATCCATTGTGTGACTCAGAGTTTCCTCTCCACTGCTGCACCTCTCCCACCCTCCCACACATCCCATTCCCTCTGGAAATTCCTGCCCACACTCCCAGCCACACAGACGGCCCCGTTCCCAATGCACTCCATCCCCACAACTCTCCCCGTTCCCTGCCGGACTCTGTTCACACACCTGCTCCCATTCCCTCTTCACACCGGGCCCGTTCCCATCCATGGGTTTTCGGCACACCTGGCTCTTTTCCCAGCCAGACCACACACCTGGCCCCATTCCCAAACCGCTCTGTCCACACACCTGGCTCCCATCCTGGTTACCTTCTGTCTGCACATCTGCCCATGTTTGTGACCAGGCTCCAGCTCCCAGTTCTCACGGGAGCCACCAGGATCCCTCGGGCTTTGTAATGACCAACACACACAGCAATAACCCGGGATATTGTCATCTAACACTGCATTGACTGCACTCCCATCTGTCTTGGCCAGGAAAAACTTTCTTCAGCGTATGAATAACAGTTTGTTTGAAGTAATGGAAACTATGTTGGTGTGGTTGGTAATGAATCAAATTGTAATGTTACCCCTTGAGGAAAAAGGCTGGTATTATCTAATTGTGGAAAACTGTTTCTGACAAATGAATTAATTTCTAACAAGATTAATTGCAACTTCCTGTAAAAACACAGAAAGAAATCACCGCCTCCACTGCGCCCTGAGGATCGAGGATGACTTGCCACTATTTCAGGTTGAGGTACTTCATGTGTCCACGTTGAGACCATCAAGTTTCAGAATTTCTGTGGTGGTGCCGTCAGCTCCTGAGGTCCTGTCACATTTTAGTCATCGTGTGGCCTTTTCAACCTCTTGTCCATCATGGGGAGAGGCAGAGAGCATGGAAACAGGCCCTGCAGCCCGACTCATCGATGCCAACTAAGATGCCCACTTGGCCATGTTTGATCTTGACCTCTGGTGCTGTCTGTGTGGAGTTTGCATGTTCACCCTGTGACCACATGAGTTTACTCCCACATCCCAAGGACATGTGGTCAGCAGGTTAATTGTAAGCTGTAAATAGCCCCAATGTGTAGGTGAGCGGTAGAATGTGGGGGAGATGATGGGAATGTGGGGAGAATAAAATAGGGATCAGTGTAAATGAGTGTATGATGGTCAGCATGGAGTCGGTGGGCTGAAGGGCATGTTTCCGTCCTCTGTAACTCTGACTATATGACTGAACAGGCGAGATGGTAGAGAACAATATCAACATATAGCAGAAAGGAGCAAGGTGGTATCACAACACAGTGTGGAACCAAGAGTAAGGACAGAGGCCGCTGAGTGTATGGAACGAGCTGCCAGAGGAAGTGGAAGAGGTGGGAACAACTACAAAGTGACATTTGGACCGGTACATGGACAGGAAAGGTTGAGAGGGAGATGGGCCAAATGCAGACAAATAGGCCTGGCTCAGTGAGTCAACGTGGCCAGCATGGGCGGGTTGGGCCAAATGGCAGTTTTCCTACTGTGCAGCTTCATAAAACAACCTCTTCCTCTAAAACTAAAGAGCTGATTATTGACCAAGAAGGGGGCGAGGGTGAACATACACCAGTCTACACTGGGGGATTGGTGGTGGAGATATTCAGCAGCTTTAAATTCCTGGATGTTAACATATTTGATGAGCTGTCCTGGGCCCTGCACATAGATGCAGTCACAAGGAAATCTTGCCAGTGTCTTTACTTTCTTCGGAAGTTAAGCTTAGCATCAAACACTCAAACTATTGCAGATGTTCTTTTGAAAATATCCTGACTGGTTGCCTCATGGTCTGGTCCAGCATTTCCAAAGCACAGGAACATAATAAGCTGCAGAGAGCAGTGGACTCTGCCCAATACATCACGGGCACATCCCCACCACCATCAGTAGTATCTGCAGGTGGCGATGCCTCAAAAAGGCAACATCTATCATCTTCTCGCAGCTGCCACCAGGCAGGAGGTACAGAGGCCTGAAGTCCCACACCACCAGGTTCAAGAACAGCTGCTTCCTTTCAACCATTCCATTCTTGAACCAACTGGCAAAACCGTAATCACAAGAGTTCAGCAACGCCATGATCACTTTCATCAATTTGCACTAATAAGAACTTTGTCTTTTTTTGTGCAGATGGTGTTCTTAGTTGTACAAATTGTGTTTAATTTATGTTTTTCTTGTGAATCCTGATTATCTGGTGCTCTGTGCCTGTGATGCGGCTGTAAGTAAGTTCCTCATTGCACCTGTGCAGATGTGTACTTGTGTCTGTGACAACAAACTTGACTTTGATTTTGTTTTGACATTGTGACTGAGCAGGTGAGATGATAGAACCATAGAACCATACAGCACAAAACAGGCCCTTCGGCCGACCGTGTCGTGCCGTCCATCATACCACCCTCACACAACCTAACCCCTTCCTCCCGCATATCCCCCCATCCCACACTCCTCCATATAGCTATCCAACAAGCTCTTGAACCTGTTCAATGTATCTGCCTCCACCACCACACCAGGCAGTGCATTCCATGCACCAACCACTCTTTGGGTGAAAAACCTCCCTCTGACATCTCCCCTGAACATCCCACCCATAACCTTAAAGACATGACCTCTCGTCTTGAGCAATGGTGCCCTGGGAAGGAGGTGCGGACTGTCTACTCTATCTATTCCTCTCAACATTTTATATGCCTCTATCATGTCTCCTCTCATCCTCCTCCTTTCCGGTGAATAAAGCCCTAGCACCTTAAGCCTCTCCTCATATTCAATACTCTCCAATCCAGGCAGCATACTGGTAAATCTCCTCTGCACCCTCTCCAACGCCTCCACATCCTTCCTTTAATGAGGCCACCAGAAGTGAACACAGTAATCTAAGTGTGGCATAACTAGAGTTTTGTAAAGCTGCATCATAACCTCCCGACTCTTAAACTCAATCCCGCGACTTATGAAAGCCAACATCCCATTGGCCTTCCTAACTGCTCTTTCCACCTGTGAGGCAACTTTCAACGAACTGTGAATTTGAACCCCCAGATCCCTCTGCTCCTCCACACTGCCAAGTATCTTGCCATTTACCCAGTACTCTGCCCTGGAGATTGTCCTTCCAAAGTGCACCACGTCACAATTCTCTGGATTGAACTCCATCTGCCACTTGCCAGCCCAGCTCCGCATTCTATCAATATCCCTTTGTAAGCTCCGACAGCCCTCCACACTATCCACAACACCGCCGATCTTAGTGTCGTCCGCAAACTTACTATCCCAGCCCTCCACCCCCTCATCTAAGTCATCTATAAATATCACAAAATGTAGAGGTCCCAGAACCGATCCCTGCGGGACACCACTAGTCACTGCCTTCCAATCCGAGGGCACTCCCTCCACCACAACCCTCTGCTTTCTACATGCAAGCCAATTCCTAATCCACACAGCCAAGCTTCCTTGGATCCCTCGGCCTCTGACCTTCTGAAGAAGCCTACCATGAGGAACCTTATCAAACGCCTTACTAAAATCCATGTAAACCAACCACCACACTGCCCTCATCAATCTTCCTGGTTACCTCCTCAAAGAACTCTATCAGGCTTGTGAGGCAAGATCTTGGCTTCACAAAGCCATGCTGACTGTCCCTAATCCGTCCATGATTCTCAAGGTGTTCATAAATCCTATCCCTTAGAATCCATTCTAACAGCTAACCCACCACAGGCGTGAGACCCACCGGTCTATAATTGCCCGGCCTATCCCTATTAACTTATTTGAACAAGGGGACAACATTCACAATCCTTCAATCCTCCGGCACCACCCCCGTAGACAACGAGGACTCAAAGATCCTTACCAGCGGTTCAGCAATCTCCTTCCAAGTCTCTCGAAGCAGCCTGGGGAAAATCCCGTCAGGCCCAGGAGATTTATCTGTCTTAATATTATTTAACAACTTCAACACATCCTCTCTCTTGATATCAACAACCTCGAGATTATTACCCCTACCAGCACTCCCTTCCGCATCATCAAGACCCCTCTCCCTGGTGAATACCGAAGAGAAGTACTCATTGAGAACTTCTCCCACTTCTGCCGCCTCCAGGCAAATTCTACCACCTTTGTCCTTAATCGGACCTACCTTCACCCTAGCCATCCTCCTACCCTTCACGTACTTGATAAGGCCTTGGTATTTTCCTTAACCCTACTTTCCAAAGCCTTTTCATGTCCCCTTCTACCTCTCATCAGCCCTTTCTTAAGTTCCTTCCTCGCTACTCTATATTCCTCACGGGCCCTGTCTGAACTTGCTGCTTATACCTCACGTTTGTTACCTTCTTCTCCCTAACAAGTCGTTCCACTTCTCTCGTCACCCACGGTTTCTTCACCCTGCCATTCCTTCTCTGCCTCACCGGGACATATTTATCTCTAACATCCTGCATAAGATCCCTGAATATCGACCACATCCCCATGGTACATTTTCCTTCAAAAAAGACATCCAAATTTACACTCGCAAGTTCTCTATTTATAGCCTCGTAGTTAGCCCTTCCCCAATTGAAAAACCTCTTGTCCTCTCTGCACCTCTCCCTGTCCATGACAATTTTGAAGTTTATGGAGCAATGGTCACTGTCCCCCAAATGCTCACCCACCAATAGATCCTTCACCTGTCCCGGTTCATTTCCTAAAACTAGATCTAACATGGCATTCCCTCTAGTCGGCCTGTCAACATACTGCGTCAGTAATCCCTCCTGGACAAACTTAACAAATTCTGTCCCATCTAAACCTTTGGCACTAAGCAGGTTCCAGTCTATATTTGGGAAGTTGAAGTATCCCATTATAATAACCCTGTTATTTTGGCTTCTCTCCAAACACTGCCTGCCAGTCTGCTCCTCTATATCTCTACTGCTACCGGGGGGCCTATAGAATACTCCTAGTAGAGTAACTGCTCCTTCCTTGTTCCTTAACTCCACCCATACGGACTCTAGAGATGATCCTTCTCCAACATCCATCTTTTCCACAGCCGTAACAGTGTCCCTGACCAGTATCGCCACCCCTCCCACTCTTTTCCCCCCTTCCCTTTCTCTCTTATTACTCCGAAAACCAGGAATATTCAATATCCACTCCTCTCCTGACGTCAGCCACGTCTCAGTAATAGCCACGATATCATAGTCCCCCATACTTATCCAAGACCTCAGTTCATCCCCCTTATTACTGACACTTCTTGCATTTAAGTAAACACACTTCAGTACATCTATCTTAAGACTTTAACACCCTGTATTATGCTTCTCCTTCCCCAAAGCCTCTCTGCCTGTTTGATCTAACTTTTCCCCATTCCCTTCATCCTCTGACCTACTCCTCCGGTTCCCTTCCCCCTTACAAACTAGTTTAAACCCTCCTGTACCACTCTAGCAAATCTCGCCACAAGGATATTGGCCCCCTTCTGGTTCGGGTGTAACCCGTCCTCTCTGTACAGGTCCCACCTTCCCGAGAAGAGATCCTAATGATCCAGAAATCTAAAACCCTCCTTCCTGCACCATCTTCTCAGCCACACATTCATCTGCCTCCTCCTCCTATTCCTAACTTCACTATAACGTGGCACTGGCAGCAATCCCGAGATTGCTACCCTTGAGGTCCTGTTCATCAATTTCCTGCCTAGCTCCTGAACTCACTCTTCAGGACCTCATACCCCTTCCTACCTATGTCATTGGTGCCAATATGGACAGCAAACTCTGGCTGCTCTCCCTCCCACTCAAGAATTCTGTGGACCCGATCAGTGACATCCCGTACCCTGGCACCTGGGAGGAAAAATACCATCCGGGATTCATGCTCACTGCCACAGAACCTCCTGTCTGTTTCCCTGACTATCGAGTCCCCTATCACTAACACATGTCTCTTTCCCACACTTCCCTTCTGAGCAGCAGGTAACTGCAGCTAGGCCCCTGCAGGTCATCCCGCTCAACAGCTTCCAAGGCAGAAAACTTGTTACTGAGGGGAACAGCCTCCGGGGCTCTCTGTCCAGTCTGCCTGCCTGACTTCTTCTTCCTCTTCCCTCCCCTGACCGTCACCATTCTATCGGCCTCCTGAACCTCAGATGTACCTACCCTAAGGGGGGTGACTGTCACCTGATGCACCGTGTCTACAAAACTCTCTCCCTCCCTTATGTTAGAAAAGATGAGAGTGCAGCACAAATTGTTCCTAAGGAATAAAAAATTGTTCATTTTATTAATTTATTAATGAGAGTCAGTGGATATTTCAGCCCCAGCTTTATCTCGTCTCTGATCTTACTCTGTGTCCCTGCATAAATAAATGGGTTCACGCAGGAACACAAGAACTGAAGCACGTACCCGCTTTCTTGCAGAGGAAAAAATGAGTCACTGAAATTGGAACCTGAAAAGAAAGAGACGTTGGCAATGCGAATTGAGAGGACAGTTATCGGTGCCAACAGCCACAACAGGATGAAGATACCTGAGATACTTAAGAGCAGGACGATAGACTTCCTGCGGCTGTCCGTCTCCGGGTCGCTCTGTCTCTCACTGTTCCCGCCGCCCTGAAGTCTCCTGCGGATTATAATGGCCCTTAAAATGTGCCTGACTGTAAGAAAATTGAGCAGCAAAATTAGAACAAATGGAACACAAGGAGTTAAAATGCCATCGATCCGGTCAAATGCTATCCAGCCAGGAAAGGTATTAGACGTTGTCTTAAGTGTGCACGGTATGGGCTCGGTTTTATGTGGAGGTTCATATATAAAATAGTTAAATATATTTTTGAAACTGTTACGATCACCACAGCCGCCGTTCGCTCCGTGCAATATTTCGTTTTCAATTTTTGGCGGCAAATAGCCACAAAGCGATCAAAGGTGAACATCACCGTCACGCAGACGGAGCAGTCTCTCATGCCGTAAGCTACTGCGGCATTCACGTTGCAGAGTGGAGCAATGGTCCAGAAATTGGATGGGAATGTCATGGGAATAATCCGGTTTAATAACACACCCGTGATAATAACCAAGAGATCCGTCACCGCCATCGACAGCAGATAGACAGAGATACATCTAGAGAGTCCACATCGTCTGCGGAACATTACCCCAATCACGGCCAAGTTCGCTGAAATAGAGTAAAAGAAAGGGAGTGCATGCATGTTAGTAATTGTGTGTGGTGTCGGTGTGTGAGAGGTGTAAGTGTGTGTGTGGATGATTGTGTTGTGTGAGAATAGGTGTGTGTGTATGTTCTTGTGATGTCGGAGTGGTGTATGTATTTGTGTGTGTTGAGTGTGTGCAGTGAATCTGTATATGTGGCACATATTTTCATTGACTGCATATGGTGTGTGGTGTATATTTTGTTTTTTGTATATGTGTGTGTGACCAAGAATTGCTTTGACATTTGAAATCGAGTTGACAGATAGTTACCCCACTAAGAATTTATCATGTGATTAATTGCATTGTAATGTTGTAACATCCTTGAATTTGGATCTTACCAGAGAATCTCTCAGTGACAAAGTCGAAGCCAAGAACGTCATTGTCCGCTGAAAACTTCAACACTATCAACACCACTGATTTTCATGTTGTTTGTCACCTTTTCCATACAAAGGAAAATCCTGATAAAAGCATCTTTTTCTGGTAGGTGCATCCATGCATTATTTCTCCTTCTGTTACAACAATGCCATCGACCCCTCCTCTTGTGAAGACACCCATACGGATGTTTGGAACTCTCTTCCCGAAAGTGATATATGCATGTTTAAAACACATTTGGATGTATATTTGAAGAGGGCTACAGACATGGTGCTAAAAAGTGGAATGAAGGTTTATCCAGTGGCACAAAGACAGTGCACCAACTGGCGCAACATTGTAAATCTTCACAACTCAGTTAAATCACAGATCACTGCTACCAAGTTGTGCTACCTCGGATGTCCCTTTCACATGCACGTCTTCATCCACCAAACCAATTTTGTATTTCACTCCGCTCCCTCCCCACATGCACCACTAGTGATCTGGTTTGTCCAATCTACAGGTCAGGGAGACTGTTACGGCCGCGGAAAAGATGGATGTTGTCGAAGGATCATCTCTAGAGTCCGTATGGGTGGATTTAAGGAACAAGAAAGGAGCAGTTACTCTACTAGGAGTATTCTATAGGCCCCCCGGTAGCAGTAGAGATATAGAGGAGCAGATTGGCAGGCAGTGTTTGCAGAGAAGCAGGAATAACAGGTTGTTGTAATGGGAGACTTCAACTTCCCAAATATAGACTGGAACTGTCACGAACCAGCAACAAAAGAAACACACTGAGCATGATTCAGTATTAAAAACTATTTTATTAATTACTACTTATGATAATACGTAAAATAAAAGTAAAAATGTTAGTATGTTAGAATTCAAAAATGTTAAACCTCGAACGTTAACCCCAAAACTAAACTCGTCGTGTGTGTGTGTGACAAAGTCCCAAACTCCAAGTTCCGGAATGGTTCTTAAAGTTCAGTTCCGCAAGCCATAAGGTGAAACATGAGCAAGGGCTTCTTCAACAACCACCCTTGTCAGAAGATAAGATGTAGATGTAGAAAAACATAGAGAGAGTACATACGAAATCCAAATGTTCCACGATGGAACCCAAACGACACTTCAGTGTTTACTCGGTAGTGACTTCCTCACCCCGAAAAGCATCAGAATTGTGGTCGTCCACACACAAATACCTGTTTCCCTCTACAGGTCAGCAACAAAGTGAACTCCACCGGATTACTTCCAACTTCCATACATGGATTTCAGTGGCAAACACAGTTATTGTTTCTCATCCATCGATAGAGAAAACAAGCAGGCTGGTGTCTCTCTCCCTTCTCTCTCTCTCTCCTTCTGCTTCTTCTTCTTCAACAACGTCATTACGTCCTTTATCTTCTATTGACGTAAGCACGCCCCACACACACATACACACACACTCTCTATCTTAAAGGGACTTTCACTGAGTCCGTAACACATCCCACCTAAAAAAAAAATTCCCAAGAAAGTTTTAACCGCGCATACAGTTAGTAATGTTAATAATTATCATGCTACACAACTACAGACTATCAGATTAGTACAGATACATGTTTCCCATTTAACATCGGGTAAGACAATCAGCAATCACATTATCTTTGCCTTTAATGTGAGTTATCATGAGATCAAACTCTTGCAAAATTAAACTCCAGTTTAACAGCCTTCTGTTCTTGTTTTTGACTCGGCTCAGAAACACCAATGGGTTATGATCTGTATATACAGTCAATGGTTGCTGAGCGGTGCAAACATATACACTGAAATGTTGCAAGGCTAAAACAAGCGACAGTAATTCTTTCTCTATGGTGGAATAATTCTTTTGATGCTCATTAAATTTCTTTGAAAAGTAAGCTACAGGATGGTCAATATCATCAAGGTCACCCTTCTGCAACAACACAGCTCCTGCAGCTTCATCACTGGCATCTACTGCTAATGAAAATGGCTTTTCAAAGTCAGGTGTTTTGAGCACAGGATGGTAGCATAAAATGGCTTTCAGCTTCTTAAATGCTTCTTGACAAGAATCTGTCCAAACAAACTTTACTCCCTTCTTCAGAAGATTAGTTAGGGGAAGAGCAATATCAGCAAAACTTTTACAAAATTTTCGATAATATCCAACCATTCCCAAAGATCTTCTAACAGTCCTCGTACCTGTGGGAATAGGGAACTCAGATATTGCTTGAACTTTTGCCTGAACAGGAGCTTGCTTGCCTTGACCTACAACATAACCAAGATACGTCACAGTGGCATGGCCAAATTCACTTTTAGCCAGGTTAACTGTAAGGTTAGCCTTGGAAAGTCTTTCAAACAACCTTTCTAACGCAGAGATGTGATCCTCCCATGTATCATTCCCAGTCACTAAGTCGTCAATGTAGGCATCTGTATGTTTTAACCCATGAATCACTGAATTAATCATTCTTTGAAATGTTGCCGGAGCATTTTTCATTCCAAATGGCAAAACATTGTATTCATACAATCCAGAAGGGGTTAGAAAGGCTGAAATTTCCCTTCCTCTATCTGTTAATGGAACACACCAGTACTCTTTTAATAGGTCAATCTTTGTAAGAAATTTTGCCTTTCCCACTCTGTCTATGCAATCATCCACCCGAGGAATAGGGTAAGCATCTGACTTTGTTACAGCATTCACTTTCCTGTAATCTGTGCAAAATCTAACAGTTCCATCAGGTTTAGGTACAATAACACAGGGCGAACTCCAATTTGAAGTAGAATGTCTAATAATATTATTTTCCAACATGTATTTTATTTCCTGATCAACAGGTTTACTTTTTTCCACATTCATTCGATATGGGTGTTGTTTGATTGGTTTTGCATCCCCAACATCAACATCATGGGTAATTATCGATGTTCTGTTTGGAACATCTGGGAACAGATTTTTAAATTTTAAAATTAATTCTCTCATCTGTTGTTTTTGTGAAACTTGTAAATGGTCCAACTTCGTTTCAAGGTTCTCCAGGATATTTTGTTTTTTTTAGTTTCGATGGAACAATATTTGATCTAAGTTGGCCTTCCTCAACATCAACATCAGGCATTCTAGAAACAACCTTTACACCATCCACCAAGGCCACAACTGACCCCTCTCATAATAAGGTTTTAGCATGTTTACATGACAGAGTTGTGTTTTCTTGCGTCTATCTGGTGTTTTGATTATATATGTTAGATCAGTCACTCGAGATTCAATAACATAGGGTCCAGAAAAACGAGCTTGCAAGGGATTATTTTGGCTAGGGAAAAATACCAACACCTTTTGGCCCACTGTGAATGTCCTAGGCCGAGCACGTCTATCAAAATATGTCTTCATTCTTATCTGGCTTGTTTTCAAATTCTCTCTCGCTAGCTGGCAGACTCTCTCCAACCTTTATCAAATCATCCTTTTTCGCCACCTCCAATCCCTTTTGGGTTGGTGACTCCAAAAATGCCTTAATATCCATTGCTGCTGGTTTCCACACACACAAGCCAATTAAAAAGAATTTATCAGACCTCCCTCAAAAATCTTTGGATTGAATCTCGAACAAATTTAGTTAATCTGGGGTAGAATCCCAGACGACACTCGTTAACCTTAGGAACTATCCCGGACGAGCCCCCAATTTTGTCACGAACCAGCAACAAAAGAAACACACTGAGCATGATTCAGTATTAAAAACTATTTTATTAATTACTACTTATGATAATACGTAAAATAAAAGTAAAAATGTTAGTATGTTAGAATTCAAAAATGTTAAATCTCGAACGTTAACCCCAAAACTAAACTCGTCGTGTGTGTGTGTGACAAAGTCCCAAACTCCAAGTTCCGGAATGGTTCTTAAAGTTCAGTTCCGCAAGCCATAAGGTGAAACATGAGCAAGGGCTTCTTCACCAACCACCCTTGTCAGAAGATAAGATGTAGATGTAGAAAAACATAGAGAGAGTACATACGAAATCCAAATGTTCCACGATGGAACCCAAACGACACTTCAGTGTTTACTCGGTAGTGACTTCCTCACCCCGAAAAGCATTAGAATCGTGGTCGTCCACACACAAATACCTGTTTCCCTCTACAGGTCAGCAACAAAATGAACTCCACCGGATTACTTCCAACTTCCATACATGGATTTCAGTGGCAAACACAGTTATTGTTTCTCATCCATCGATAGAGAAAACAAGCAGGCTGGTGTCTCTCACCCTTCTCTCTCTCTCTCCTTCTTCTTCTTCTTCTTCAACAACGTCATTACGTCCTTTATCTTCTATTGACGTAAGCACGCCCCACACACACATACACACACACTCTCTATCTTAAAGGGACTTTCACTGAGTCCGTAACAGGAACCTGCTTAGTGCCAAAGGTTTAGATGGGACAGAATTTTTTAAATGTGTCCAGGAGGGATTCCAGACGCAGTATGTTGACAGGTTGACTAGAGGGAATGCCATGTTAGATCTAGTTTTAGGAAATGAACCGGGACAGGTGCAGAGAGGACAAGAGGTTTTTCAACTGGGGAAGGGCTAACTACGAGGCTATAAGGAGAGAACTTGGGAGTGTAAATTGGGATTTCCTTTTTGAAGGAAAATGTACCATGGGGATGTGGTCGATATTCAAGTATCTTATGCAGGGAGTTAGGGATAAATATGTCTCGGTGAGGCAGAGAGGGAATGGCAGGATGAAGGAACCGTGGGTGGCGAGAGAAGTGGAACGACTTGTTAGGGAGAAGAAGGTAACATACTTGAGGTATAAGCAGCAAGGTTCATATAGGGCCCGTGAGGAATATAGTGTAGCGAGGAAGGAACTTAAGAAAGGGCTGAGGAGAGCTAGAAGGGGACATGAAAAGACTTTGGCCTGTAGGGTTAAGGAAAATGCCAAGGCCATTTTCAGGTACGTGAAGGGTAGGAGGATGGCTAGGGTGAAGGTAGGACCGATTAAGGACAAAGGTGGGAGAATTTGCCTGGAGCCGGCGGAAGTGGGAGAAGTTCTGAATGAGAACTTCTCTTCGGTATTCACTAGGGACAGGGGTCTTGTTGACGCGGAAGGGAGTGCTGGTAGGGGTAATGTTCTCGAGGTTGTTGATATCAAGAGAGAGGATGTGTTCAAATTGTTAAATAATATTCAGACAGATAAATCTCCGGGGCCTGACGGGATTTTCCCCACAGGCTGTTTCGACAGGCGAGGGAGGAGATTGCTGAACCGCTGGTAAGGCTCTTTGAGTCCTCGTTGTCCACGGGGGTGGTGTCGGAGGATTGGAGGATTGCCAATGTGGTCCCCTTGTTCAAAAAAGTAATAGGTATAGGCCTGGGAATTATAGACCGGTGAGTCTCATGTCTGTGGTGGGTAAGCTGTTTGAAAGGACTCTAAGGGATAGGATTTATGAACACCTTGAGAATCAAGGACTGATTAGGGACAGCCAGCATGGCATTATGACGGGAAGATCTTGCCTCACAAGCCCGATAGAGTTCTTTGAGGAGGTGACCAGGAAGATTGATGAGGGCAGTGTGGTGGATGTGGTTTACATGGATTTTAGTAAGGCATTTGATAAGGATCCTCATGGTAGGCTTCTTCAGAAGGTCAGAGGCCAAGGGATCCAAGGAAGCTTGGCTGTGTGGATTAGGAATTGGCTTGCATGTAGAAAGCAGAGGGTTGTGGTGGAAGGAGTGCCCTCGGATTGGAAGGCAGTGACTAGTGGTGTCCCGCAGGGATCGGTTCTTGGACCTCTACATTTTGTGATATTTAGACATGACTTAGATGAGGGGGTGGAGGGCTGTGATAGTAAGTTTGCGGACGACACTAAGATAGGCGGTGTTGTGGATAGTGTGGAGGGCTGTCGGAGCTTACAGAGGGATATTGATAGGATGCAGAGCTGGGATGACAAGTGGCAGATGGAGTTTAATCCGGAGAAGTGTGACGTGGTGCACTTTGGAAGGACAATCTCCAGGGCAGAGTACTGGGTAAACGGCAAGGTATTTGGCAGTGTGGAGGAGCAGAGGGATCTGGGGGTTCATATTCACAGTTCGATGAAAGTTGCCTCACAGGTGGAAAGAGCAGTTAAGAAGGTCAATGGGATGTTGGCTATCATAAATCGTGGGATTGAGTTTAAGAGCCGCGAGGTTATGATGCAGCTTTTCAAAACTCTAGTTAGGCCACATTTAGAGTACTGTGTTCAGTTCTGGTCGCCTCATTATAGGAGAGATGTGGAGGCATTGGAGAGGGCGCAGAGGAGATTTACCAGGATGCTGCCTGGATTGGAGGGTATTGAATATGAGGAGAGGCTTAAGGTGCTAGGTCTTTATTCACTGGAAAGCAGGAGGATGAGAGGAGTCATGATAGAGGTATATAAAATATTGAGAGGAATAGATAGACTAGACAGTCAGCGCCTCCTTCCCAGGGCACGAATGCTCAAGACGAGAGGTCATGTCTTTAAGGTTATGGGTGGGTGATTCAGGGGAGATGTCAGAGGGAGGTTTGTCACCCAGAGAGTGGTTGGTGCATTGAATGCACTGCCTGGGGTGGTGGTGGAGGCAGATACATTGACCAGGTTCAAGAGCTTGTTGGATAGGCATATGGCGGAACGTGAGATAGAGGGATATGCGGGAGGAAGGGGTTAGGTAGTGTGAGGGTGGTCTGATGGACGGCACGACACGGTGGGCCGAATGGCCTGTTTTGCGCTGTATTGTTCTATGGTTCTATGGTTCTATGGTCCAGTCCACTGACTCGAAGCAATCCTGAATTCGGTCCTCCACCTCTGCCGTCCAGCTCTTTACAGTCCACTGGTACCTTGCTCTTCAGTCTCTGTCTGTACGCAGGCAGAAGCAGCACAGCGAGCTGGTCGGATTTACCAAAGTGTGGGCGAGGGATGGAGCGGTCGGCGTTCTTGATGGTGGTACAGCAGTGGTCGAGTGCGTTGAATCCTCTGGTGTTGCAGGTGGTGTGTTGATAGTAGTTAGAAACCATTGAAAAAATACAGCACAGAAAACAGGTCATTCGGCCCTTCTAGTCTGTGCTGAAACATTATTCGACTAGTCCCATTTACTTGACCCCAGCCCATACCCCTACAGACCTCTCTCGTCCATGTATCTATCCAATTTATACTTAAAAGTTAAGAGCGAGCCTGCATTTACCACATCCGATGGCAGCACATCCCACACTCGCACCACTCTTTGAGTGAAGAAATTCCCTCTAATGATCCCCCTTTCCCCTTTCACACTAAAGCTATGTCCTCTCTTACTTATCGCTCCTAATCTTGGTGGAAAGAGCCTACTTGCATCAAGTCTGTCCATGCCCCTCATCATTTTATAAACCTCTATCATATCTGCCCTCATTCTTCTCCGCTCCAAGGAATAAAGTCCTAACATACTCAATCTTTCCTTATAACTCAAATCCTGTAGACCCGGCAACATTCTGGTAAATCTCCTCTGCACTTTTTCAATCTTACTGACATCCTTCCTGTAGTTCGGCGACCAGAACTGCACACAATCTTATAAATTTGGTCTCACCAATGACTTATACAACATCACCGATACATTCCAACTCCTATACTCAGGACTTTGATTTACAAATGCCAGGATGACAAAAGCCTGTTTCACAACCCTGTCTACCTGTGACTCTAGTTTCAAGGAATTATGTATCTGAACTCCCAGATCCCTTTGTTCCTCCGCACTCCTCAGTGCTCTACCATTTACTGTGTATGTCCTCCCTTGATTTGTCCTTCCAAAATGCAACACCTCACACTTGTCTGCATTAAATTCCTTCAGCCATTTTCTGGACCATTTTTCCATTTGGTCCAGATCCCTCTGCAAGCTTTGAAAGCCTTCCTCACTGTCCACTACACCTCCAATCTTAGTGTCATCCGCGAATTTACTAATCCAATTTACCACATTATCGTCTCGATCATTGATATATACAACAAACAACAATGGCCCCAACACAGATCCCTGAGGCACACCACTAGTCACAGGCCTCCAATCTGAGAAACAACCATCCACAACCACTCTCTGTCTTCTCCCACTCAGCCAATTTCGAATCCAGTTTACAACCTTTCTATGGATACCCATTGACTGAAACTTCTGAACTAATCTCCATTTGGGACCTTGTCAAAGGCCTTACTAAAGTCCATGTAAACAACATTCACAGCCTTACCTTCATCTACTTTCTTAGTGACCTCCTCAGAAAACTCCACAAGATTCGTTAAACACGACCTACCACGCACAAAGCCATGCTGACTATCCTTAATCAACCCTTGGCTGTCCAAATACTTATATGTCCTATCTCTCACAACACCTTCCAATAATTTAACCACTACTGATGTCAGTCTCACTGGCCTGTAATTACCCGTTTTCCTCTTTGAGCCTTTCTTAAACAATGGAACAACGTGAGCTAACTTCCAGTCCTCTGGCATCGCACCCATGGCTAAGGACATTTTAAATATATCTGCCAGGGCCCCTGCAATTTTTACACTAGTCTCTCTCAAGGTCCGAGGAAATATCTTGTCAGGCCCTGGGGATTTATCTACCTTTATTCACTGTAAAGCATCAAGTACCTCCTCCTCTTTAATCTCCATATGTTCCATGACACAAGTGCTTGTTTACCTTCCTTCCGTATCCACGATACCAGTTTCCTGAATAAATACTGATGCAATAAAATTGTTTAAGACCTCCCCCATCTCCTGAGGCTCCACGCATATACGACAACTCTGATCTTCTAGGGGACCAATTCTGTCTCTTACTATCCTTTTGCTCTTAATATACCTGTAGAAGCCCTTTGGGTTTACCATCACATTATCTGCCAAAGCAGCCTCATGTCTTCTTTTTGCCTTCCTGATTTCCTTTTTTTAGTATTTTCTTACATTTTCCATACATTTCAAGTACCTCATCCGTTACTAGTTGCCTATACCTGCTATACACCTCTCGCTTTTTCTTAACCAGCTCACCAATATCCCTTGAAAACCAAAGTTCCCTATGCTTGTTACCCTTTGCCTTTAATCCAGACAGATGAAATTTACAAACTATGCACTCTCAAAATTTCCTCTTTGAAGGCTTTCCATTTACTGAGCACATCAGTGGGGGACACGAAAAGGCGTTGGCGAGTGGGGTTAAGGAAAATCCCAAGGCCTTTATCAAGTACGTGAAGGGTAGGAGGATGGCTGGGGTAAAGGTAGGTCCGATTAAAGACAAAGGTGGGAGAATTTACCTGGAGGCGGCGGAAGTGGGTGAAGTTCTCAATGAATACTTCTCTTCGGTATTCACCAGGGAGAGGGGTCTTGATGACGCGGAAAGGAGTGCTGGTAGGGGTAATGTGCTCGAGGTTGTAGATATCAAGAGAGAGGATGTTTTGAAGTTGTTAAATAATGTTAAGACATATAAATATCCGGGCCCTGACGGGATTGTCCCCAGGCTGCTTCGAGAGGCTAGGGAGGAGATTGTTGAACATCTGGTCAGAATCTTTGAGTCCTCGTTGTCCACGGGGATGGTGCCAGAGGATTGGAGGGTTGCGAATGTTGTCCCCTTGTTCAAAAAATGTAATAAGGATAGGCCATGGAATTATAGACCTGTGAGTCTCATGTCTGTGGTAGGTAAGCTGTTAGAAAGGATTCTAAGGGATAGGTTTTATGAACACCTAGAGAACTATGGACTGTTTAGGGACAGCCAGCATGGCTTTGTGAAGGGAAGGTCTTGCCTCACAAGCCTGATAGAGTTCTTTGAGGAGGTGACCAGGAAGATTGATGAGGGCTGTGCGGTAGATGTGGTTTACATGGATTTTAGTAAGGCGTTTTACAAGGTTCCTCATGGTAGGCTTCTTTAGAAGGTCAGAGGCTAAGGGATCCAAGGAAGTTTGGCTGTGTGGATTAGGAATTGGCTTGCATGTAGAAAGTAGAGGGTTGTGGTGGAAGGAGTGCCCTCGGATTGGATGGCAGTGACTAGTGGTGTTCCGCAGGGATAGGTACTGGGACCTCTACTTTTTGAGATATTTATAGATGACTTAGATGACGGGGTAGAGGGCTGGGTTAGTAAGTTTGCGGACGGCACTAAGATAGGCGGTGTTGTGGATAGTGAGGAGGGCTGTCGGAATTTACAGAGGGATATTGATAGAATGCAGAGCTGGGCTGACAAGTGGCAGATGGAGTTCAATCCGGAGAAGTGTGACGTGGTACTCTTTGGAAGGACAAACTCCAGGGCAGAGTACTGGGTAAATGGCAAGGTACTTGGCAGTGTGGAGGAGCAGAGGGATCTGGGGGTTCATATTCACAGTTCATTGAAAGTTGCCTCACAGGTGGAAAGAGCAGTTAAGAAGGCCAATGGGATGTTTTCTTTCATAAGTCGCGGGATTGAGTTTAAGAGCCGCGAGGTGATGATGCAGCTTTACATTACTCTAGTTAGGCCACACTTGGAGTACTGTGTTCAGTTCTGGTCACCTCATTATAGGAGAGATGTGGAGGCGTGGGAGAGGGTCCAGAGGAGATTTACCAGGATGCTGCCTGGATTGGAGAGTATTGAATATGAGGAGAGGCTTAAGGTGCTAGGGCTTTATTCACCGGAAAGGAGGAGGATGAGAGGAGACATGATAGAGGTATATAAAATATTGAGAGGAATAGATTGACTAGACAGTCAGCACCTCCTTCCCAGGGCACCAATGCTCAAGATGAGAGGGCGTGGCTTTAAGGTTATGGTTGAGAGGTTCAGTGGAGATGTCAGG
>NC_067439.1:18786599-18790095 GCF_009764475.1 Pristis pectinata | reverse complement strand
TCTAAATCCACTCATTGTTGAGTCAGGCCAACCATCGCCTGCACCCGATACAACTCTCCTCAAGGAGTCGAGAGAGTTCATGGGAACTCAAGAGATAACAAGAGAACCTGACAAGAAAGTTTGGAGACCACAAAAAGTGACTGGGTTCAAGAAAAGACATTCCATAAAAACAATTCTGACCCTAGTTTCTGTGTTAAATGGAAACCTCCTTGTCTCGTTACCCAGGTTATCAACGATAGGACTGTGGTAATCGAGACCAGGAGGGGAAACAAGACTGTAAATAGACCTGTCTCCATCGACAACATTAAACCTGCCCTAGCAGCGTTTCTACCCCCAGAATGAGTTGGAACCCTTGTATTAAACTGGTACATGGGTCCGCACAGAACCTTTACATCCCGTTGGGAGATGGTTGGGAGGGATTGAAAAGATAAGACACCTGCTTCAATCTAAGAAATGTAAAAATTCCTTTTCACTTGAAGATCTCATGGATACATTACCCAGAAACAGTGCACCTGAGAAGGGCTGTTGTTCGTGGAGCAAGAAACACCCAAACTCCAGAAAGAAATGTTGCTCTTGCTGTACTATCCTTTTATAGTCATGCTAATTACAATATTATTCAGTGCTGCTTTACTTTCTAACAGATTAGGTAGCACGTGGATGCAATGGCCAAGAAAGCTCACCATTGCCTCTACTTCCTCAGGAGGCTAAAGAAATTTGGTTGTCCCCTTTGACTGTCACCAACCTTTACAGGGGCACCATAGAAAGCATCCTATCAGGTGTATCACGGCTTGGTATGGCAACTGCTCTGCCCAAGATGGCAAGAAGCTGCAGAGAGTAGTGGGCACAACCCAGCGCATCATGGACACCAGTCTCCCCTCCTTGGACTGTCTTTAACTCTCATTGTATTGGTGAAGCAGCCAGCATAATCAAAGACCCCACCAACCCAGAACATTCTCTCTTCTCTCCTCTTCCATCGGGTAGAAAGTACAGGAGCCTGACGGCACGTACCACCAGACTTAAGGACAGATTCTACACCACAGTGATAAGACTATTGAACAGTTCCCTTATACAATGAGATGGACTATGACCTATGACCTCATGACCTCACGATCTACTTGTTGTGACTTTGCACCTTATTGCACTGCATTTTCTCTGTAGCTGTGACACTTTACTCTGTACTGTTATTGTTTATACCTGTACTACATCAATGCACTCTTGTACTAACTTGATGTAACTGCACTGTGTAATGAATTGAGCTGTAAGATCAGTTTGTAAGACAAGTTTTTCACTGTACCTCAGTACAAAGGACAATAATAAACCAATACCAATTACCACAGAGATTGCCTCATCTGGCTCAGATTCCCCAAAACAATGACTCACAAAAATATTAGATCTGGGAGATCTGGGAGGATGATGATTCCAATTTAAATATCACCAAATAGCCTTACCCTTGGTCATATGTGGACCAATACACTGGAACCTTAATCCTTGTCTCTGGCAAAGTGATTGTTCCTGTCCACTTGAACATTCACTCTGACTGCATTTCAGAAGAAGTGAACATAGACACGTGGGAAGGCAAGGAATCACTTGCGAGAATAGTTAAAGAAAATGATAAAACTGAAAGATTCAGCCCCAGATGTTGAAGGTAAACGAATAGAGGAATCTCTTGACATGGATCCCTCTACACTTGAAGAAAAATATCAACACTGCTCTGTTGTTGAATGGTCCCAATTATGGAGACATCACATTAACACTATTAGATGAGAACATCGTGAGAAACCATTATTTTAACCGATGACTATTCCACATTAGACAGATATCTCATTGCACTTTCCCTTTATGGCAAACATGTATGAACATAATTATTACAAGACTTTGGACGTTTTCAATTCTCCAACAATGGCCACTATTCCGCTCCCTTGTCGAATGTTAATGGTAACATGACAATTTTCTGTACTACTGGTTTATATTCTAAATGATTCAGGGAAGCCTTGATCTAGTTTTTGCCTGGAAGATATAAAAGATCAACTGCTCGATGGGAGAGGGGAGAAGAGACAATGCCCGGTGGTGGGTGGGGTCTGATGATGCTGGCTGCTTTATCGAGGCAGAAAGAAGTATAGACAGAGTCCATGGATGGGAGGCTGGTTTTCCATGATGTCTGAGCTGTGGTCCCACAACTCTCTGAAGTTTCTGGAAATCTGGGCAAAGCAGTTGCCACACCAAGCCACGATGGATACTTCTGTAGTGCATTGATAACAATTGCAATGCTTCATGCAATGGAAGTTATACATCGCTAAAATATAATATCAAATTAAAATATGGCTTTCATCAGGTCATTGAAAATCTTGTATCGAACACTAACTTATGTTGGGATTAACACACCATCAGAAAAAGTCATTATCCACGGGAGTAGTAACTCCCTCCACTGAATTACCACTTGATCAGTATATTTAAATCAACTGCTTCAATTCTTATCAGTCATAGAGCAATACAACACGGATACAGGCCCTTTGGCCCAACGAGTCCATGCTGACCATGGTTGCCCACCCACCTCATACAATTGTCTGTGTTCAGCAGCCCATATCTTGAGCCCTGCCCCTGCATGTACCTATTCAAGTGCTTCTTAAATGATACCATCGTACCTGCCTCAACCACTTCCTGTCACTCATCAACTCACCACCCTGTGTGGAAAAGTTGTCCCTCAGGTCCATTTTAAATCTTTCCCCCCTCACCCGAAATCTCTGCCCCCATAATTTCCAACTCCCCTACCCTGGGGAAAGATTTGCTACCACCCACCTTATCTATGCCTCTCATGATTTTAATAAACCCTCTGAGGTCAACTTTCATTTTCCTTCACTCAAAGTAATAAACACCTCGCCCGGCCAACCTCTCCCTATAACTCAGTGCCCTCTTGACCTGGCAACATCCTTGTAAATCTTTCCTCAACTATTTCCCGTTTCACCACGTCTTTCCTATTACAGGGTGACCATAACTGCACACAGTCCTCCATGTGTGGCCTCACCAACGACTTATACAACTGCAACATCGTGTCCAAACTCCTCTACTCAATGCCCTGAATGATGAAGGCCAGCATGCTAAACGCCTTTTTGACCACCCTGTCTACCTATGACGCCGCTTTCAATGAATGTTGCACTTGTACTAGGTCCCTCGGTTCCATTACACACCCGAGCACTCGACCATTCATTGTCCAAGACCTACACTGGTTTGACTTCCCAAAATGACACCCGACACTTATCTGTATTTAAATCCATTTGCCAATCCTCGGCCTACTTCCCGAACTGAGCAAGATCCCCCTGAATTCGACAATAACCTTCTTCAGCATCAACAACACCTCCTAATCTTGTGTCATCCATAAACTTACTGATCAAGCCTTGAGCATTCGCATCCAAATCATTGACATGAAAAATGAATCACAAAGGCCCCAGCACTGATCCCTGCGGCACACCACTAGTCACCGGCCTCCATTACAAGAAAT